>NC_026007.2:30501380-30696411 GCF_000442705.2 Elaeis guineensis
CCAATTATTAACTCCTTAGGGTGGTTGTGAACATACCTCCATTCCTTGGGTAAGTCATTTGTACCTTGAGGTTGTTCTTGAATTTCTTCACCTTTCTCATTTTGTTTGACTTCTTGATCCTTGTCTTCTGGAGTTGCTGAGTCTTTCAGAGTGATCTCCTTCATACCTTCTATTAGTGGATCTGCATCATCAACACCCTCATTCTTCCTTGAAGGAAGATCGTTAGATTCATCAAAGACAACATGTATGGACTCCTCAACTACTAAAGTTCTTTTGTTGAACACTCTAAATATTTTACTAGTGGAGGAGTAACCTAGAAAGATTGCTTCATCTGATTTTGCATCAAATTTATCAAGTTTTTCTTTGCCATTATTTAATACAAAACATCGGCAACCAAAAATATGAAAATATGCAATATTTGGTTTTCTTCCTTTCCAAAGTTCATAGGGGGTTTTCTTTAAAAATTGTCTAATTAAAGCACGATTTAAAATGTAACATGCTGTGTTAATAGCTTCTGCCCAAAAATATCTTGGAAGGTTGCTTTCACAAAGCATGGTACGGGCCATTTCTTCTAAGGTTCTATTTTTCCTTTCTACTATCCCATTCTGTTGGGGTGTCCTAGGAGCAGAGAAGTTATGGCCAATTCCATTTTCATCACAAAAATTTTCAAAGTCATGATTTTCAAATTCTGTTCCATGATCACTTCTAATATTTTGAATTGAAAACCCTTTTTCATTAGTGACTTTTCGATGAAATTTCGTGAAAATTTGATAAGTTGCATTTTTGTGAGCTAAAAAGAAAACCCAAGTAAAACGAGAGTAATCATCAATTATTACAAATCCATATCGTTTTCCTCCTAGACTAGTGGTTCTAGTTGGTCCAAATAAATCCATATGTAAGAGCTCTAAAGGTCTAGAAGTTGAAACAGTGTTTTTGGATTTAAATGATACTCTAGTTTGTTTACCTAATTGGCATGCATCACAAATTCTATCCTTTTCAAAATTCAGTTTTGGCAAACCGAGAACTAAATCCTTTTTAATTAATTTTGAGAGAGAATGCATGCTAATGTGTGCAAGTCTACGATGCCACAGCCAACTAGTCTCATTTATTTTAGTACTTAAGGAAACTAGGCATTGCATGTCTAATTTAGTTAAATCATTCAAGTCTACCATATAAACATTGCCATGCCTATGTCCTATAAATTTAATGCCATCGTCAATAGGACTCGTCACGATGCAAACAGATGATTCAAAACTTACTTTATACCCTTTATCACAGAATTGACTAATGCTAAGTAAGTTATGCTTTAAACCTTTAACTAATAAAACATTCTCAATGTATTTGGAGGGAGTGATACCAATGTTACCTATCTCGATGATCTTTCCTTTGCCATTATCTCCAAAGGTGACCATCCCTCCATCCTTAGCATCAAGCGTGATGAATTGTGATTCATCACCAGTCATGTGTCTCGAGCATCCGCTGTCAAGATACCATTTTCTGTTTCCTTCTTGGGATGCTAGACACACCTGCAAGCAAAGGTCACGTTTCTGTCTTAGGTACCCAAGCTTTCTTGGGTCCTTTCAGGTTAGTCAGAATGGTTCCTTTTGGAACCCATATTTTCTTTGTGTTTGCATGTTTGTTAATAAGACATGTGTATGATTTATGTCCTATTCTTCCACATTTAAAACAAGTAATATTTGTAGACTTGTTACTTGAATAAATATCCTTCAGAAATTTTTGTTTCTTCAGGGGTTTATAACCAAGTCCAGCCTTATCATATATAGCTTTCTGATTTTCAAGGATCATATTTAGTTTGTTTGAACTTAAGGTGAACTTATCTACTATAGATTTCAGCTTGTTCATTTCATCCTTTAAGTTTT
The DNA here is from genome assembly GCF_000442705.2 of Elaeis guineensis. Classification (NCBI taxonomy): domain Eukaryota; kingdom Viridiplantae; phylum Streptophyta; class Magnoliopsida; order Arecales; family Arecaceae; genus Elaeis; species Elaeis guineensis. Next base: position 30,503,261 of record NC_026007.2, read on the forward strand.
GATTTTCTTGAATCAAGGTGAATTTTTCAATTGAAAGATTTTCAGCTTGTTTCACTAAGGACTGATTTTCCAATTTCAGCTCTTTGTTTTTCTTCCCTAGTTTCTTTAATTCATCTATTGAATCATAGAATGCTTCATGCAATTCTTCAAAAGTAAATTCACTAGTGGATTCAGAAGTTACCTCATTTTCATGTGCCATCAGGCACAGATTGGCTTGTTCTGTTGAGGTTTCCTCGTCGGAGCTTGAGTTATCACTCGCACTCCAGGTCGCCATCATTGCCTTCTTTTTGAACTTCTTTGGACCTTTCTTCAATTGTGGACATTCGGATCTGAAATGTCCTGACTTCTTACACTCGTAGCATATAGGGGGTTGATCTTTCTCCCTTTCTTTGCTTTGATCCCCTTTTGTGAATTTCTTTCTCATCCCCTGTTTCTTTTTTCTTAGAAACTTCTTAAATTTCCGGGTGATGAGAGCCATCTCTTCATCCTGATCTTCATCTTCAGAGTCATCCGTTTCATAATCAGGCGAAGATGTAGATTTGAGGGCAACGGTTCTTTTCTTTTTGACTTCATCCTCTTGATGTTGCTTCATGCTAAGTTCATGAGTCATCAAGGATCCAAGAAGCTCTTCTAGAGGTAGAGTGTTCAAGTCCTTTGCTTCTTGGATGGCAGTCACCTTGGCTTCCCAAGTTCTTGGCAGTGACCTGAGAATCTTTCTTACAAGTTCACTGTTAGTATAAGATTTGCCAAGACTCTTTAAACCATTGATTATATCAGTAAAATGAGTAAACATAGCAGTTATGGACTCATCATGCTCTATTTTGAACAATTCATATTTATGTACAAGCATGTTTATTTTAGACTCTTTTACTTGATTTGTTCCCTCATGGGTGACTTCTAACCTATTCCATATTTCTTTAGCAGATGCATAAGTAGAAATGCGATTAAATTCACTTGCATCTAGTGCACAATAAAGAACATTCATGGCTTTGGCATTTAATTATGCCAATTTCTTGTCAACCTCATCCCATTCTTTCTCGGGTTTGGTTGACTCCTCACCATCTATAATCTTGGTGGGTGTGTGAGGACCATTTACTATGATACTCCACATATCATAGTCGAGTGCTTGTATGAAAATCTTCATCCGAGCTTTCCAATAGGTGTAATTAGACCCATTGAAAAGTGGAGGTCGGTTTGTAGATTGTCCCTCGGCTAGAGAAATACCGACATGGGTTGCCATAGATCTTTGGCTCTTTGATTGTTAGATCAAAGAAGGGCTAGAGCACCGGCTCTGATACCACTTGTTGCCCAGCTATGCAACCCAAGAGGGGGGGGGTGAATTGGGTTTCTAAAAATTTTAAGCCCAACAGATTACTTATGAAGATCAAAATAAAGACTTTAATTCAATATTAATTACCTAAGGCAGGAATGCAAGAATTTAATAAAGAAATAAAGTGAAGAGATAAAGCACACCACAAATACAAGAATTTATAGTGGTTCGGTGCTAACCTTGCACCTACATCCACTCCCCAAGATCCTACTTGGGAATTTCAATCCACTATCCTTTGTATTCAACCCGAATACAAAATGTCGGAAACTCCGACACTAGCTATCCCAAGCTAGAACACTTGTTTCCCGGGTACAAGTAAACCCAAAATACTTCGATTTCAGGTTCGGATCAACCTTTCCTTGTTTTGGAAATCCTCCAAAAACAAGAACAAAAACTCACAAAGAGTTAGAAAATTTAGAGCACAAATTAATACAATAACAGCTCCTTAAATGAGCGAATATAACAATAAAAGCTTTACTCAAATGAAGAACCCCTTTTTCAGATTTTTTCAAAGTGGATGAACGCTTGAATGTTTGAGAAGAGGTTGATTGTTGATTGAAGATCTCTTGAAAGCTTTGAACGATCTCTAGATCAAGGTTGAAACAATAGGCGTGAAGAATTCTCTCCTTGAAAGATCTTGCTTTTCTCTTTCACAATCTCTCTGGTATATTGTGGATCCTCTCTCTTTTTCTTTTTGGATTTTTCGTTGATCTCAGGCTTTTTCTTGCAAATTTCGGATCCTTTCTTCTATTCTTCTCTCCTTCTCTTCTCCTCGTCTCTTTTGATTTCACGTTTGATCCGCTATTTAATCTGCAATTTCTTTCACCATTTAAAGTATTTTATAGCATTAGAAGCAAGAGAAAATAATTTAGGTAGATAAAGAGCCGTTAGAGGATTTTTAGGAAGTATAAATGGCAATTAAAACAGGCAAAAAAATAGCCGTTGCTGACATTTCCCGTCGCAGGGGTCGACTCATGAGTCGACTCATGCTTCAGGGGTCGACTCATGAGTCGACCTCTGTTGCAAAAACCAGAGAATGCATTTCTGGAAATTCTTGGCTCAAATTAGCAGGGGTCGACTCATGAGTCGACTCACAGGTCATGCCAAGCCAGAAAACTAGCGTGCCAAGGAGAATTTTTGCGTGCCAATCAGCTCACAGTGCCATGAGTTGACTCATGAGTCGACTCATGCACTTCAAACCTTCATAACTTCAAAAATATAAGTCCAAACATAATGAAATTTTCACCAATAGATTTCAAATCATTTGTTCTACCAAATGATACTATCAAATCAAGATTTTAGTGAAATTACAATTTTGCCCTTGAAGAGCATAAGGACTTTTTCATTTTAAAATTATTTGTATCCCTTCAATCTGCTTTGTAATCATCAAAATCAATCTAGGAGCAACAGTGAGTGATTTCATGAGAAATATTTTCTCGTGTAATAAATGGAGCGCTAAAAGAGGATAAGGTCAAGGCACTAAGATTGGTTGCTCATTCAAATTCAAACTTTGTTTTGAATTTGAATGGCCAACCAATCATCCTTATCCACTCATTTGGCACATTAAAGTAGGGCATGAGGAGGGCTTTGCATGATGAAAAATTCATGAGAACTTCCTTCTCGTGAATTCAAATGGGTGCAGTGAAAGTGAGGTGGCGCAGGGAGAATGGGTCAAGGTGGTTTCATTATTTAAACCAACCTAATTGAACCAAATAAGTTAGGCCCAATTAGACTAATTTAAATTCAACTTAATTAGGCTTAATTAGGCTCAATAAAATCTTAATCAAATCAAGAATTGATTAAGCCCAACCCCTGATCATATCAGGGACCGAACCATCTCGACGATTAGGTCAACTCTTAACCTAATCGGGTCAAACCCAACTGAATCCAATTCAATTGGACTTGATCCAAAATTAATTACTCAATCAAATTGAGTTAATTAGTGATCAAATTACTAACTAAAATTCTTATAAATATTGAGTCCAAATTCGATGGGTAATCGGGCATCAGAATTCATCGATATGTAACCCTGATCGAAGAGTCTCAAACCAGTGGGACTCTTGACCCCGGTACCCAAAATATGTGGGACTCATGATCAGAGAATCCTGATTCTCGATCACAGAGTCCCAGACACGTAGAACTCATAGTCCATGAGCATCAGGACTCTTCATCAGCCATCAGATCAGATAGGAACCTCTAATGTGTGTGACCCCGCAGGTTCGAACCTAAGTCGGTAGCACAGGAACCAATTCCTGTACTAATCGAAGTGACCATCTAGCAATGGTACCCGATGATTGGATAGGTTGAATGGTCACAATCGCAACACTCAGAACTAACGTGAATATGGTTACTGTATAATTCATCCTTTTGACCTCTGTGTTTAGGATGACTCAAGGTTAAACTGTCAACCCTGATTAGATTATCCGAATCATGCTCAACTCAAATAGTCCTGTGACTCCTCACAAAGACTACCCTGGCCAAGGTTTTGCTAAATTGAAATACAACTGTACACATCTCCTAAACTGGAGTGGTCAATCCCATCTTGACACACGCACCGACAAGTCAAGTACTTGACTACACCCAGCAGCCTTCCATCACTGAATTAGAAATTCAGGTAGTCCAGTGCCTAAGTGCAGTGAGTTGCTTGCAAGTCACCGTGGCAGTCTCAGGTTGGAGGGACATTTATACCCATATTTCATCAGAGCAAATCTTGATAGCAGAAATAGCTTCGGAGTCGGTCACGTTCAGTGCAGATGTACCCTTACATCTCACCTGTATGCCATACCAGTGTCTCCACACTCATTGGTTAAGAGGACAACCAACCTATATGGCACACAATGACCTATGCTTGATAAATATTGTCATCCTTGGTAACAACGTATCATTTGGTCGCGAACAAATTTAAGGACTAAACGATAAATCCTCCTTTGTCGAGTCTAAATAGTCCTAAGGACTTCACCACAACATAGGAGTTCATTAGAAGATGAAATATTTTATGATGAAAAATATCAAAATATTTTTTATTAATTCATAATTCATGTACATATACAAAAATGAGCACAACTGTCAACAGGCTGACGATTGGCTTTGGGATACTATTCCCAACACTCTATCCCTTGCGCCACCTAAATTATCTCATGCCTTTTCTCACTGCACAAAATTAGTTTGTATATGAGAAAACTAAAAAATAATCCTTCTTTTGTTACTCATTAAGGATAGGAATTGATTGGATTTGATTTGTGTTGGTGCAAAAATCCGCCTGCGCCGGAGAAGCTGGAGTTGAGGAGGCCGCGGTCGCCGTCGGGACCTGCAAGGGAAGTCTAAACCGGAGGTGGGGTTGCTCCGGCAAGACCCTCCGACGCTCAAGTCAGTTCTCTGCCTCAACAAGAATGGAGTGCTCAAACGGAGAATTTAGCAGAGTTTTGAGATAAGAGAAATGAGCTTAAAAAATAACGTATCTGAGTCCCCCCTTTTTATAGGCGGGGGAGGCAGCGGACTGATGGCGACATGTGTAACCGTCTGGTAGTGGGCCGCCCACGGTCAGGGAAATTAATTGTGGAGAGTGGTGGGGTAGACTCGTGGCTGTTGTCATAGTCTGCCACGTATGGCCTGTTGCGGATAGTGGGGCGGCGTCCGTTGCTGCTAGCTTTCAGTGAGTAGTGGGATCGTGCAGCACCTGCCGCAGGGAATGGGACAGAATCGTGGCCGTTTGCTACAGCCTGTCAGGGAGTAATGGGTCCGTTGCTGGAGCCGCGTAGAATCCGCTGTAGGACCTGGAACAGGATCATGATTGTTGTCGCGATCTGCCGAGGGGGTGCGGATCTGTCGATTGAGGTTCGGCCGTGGTTGAAGTCCGGCCTCCGTAGGAGCCCGGGTGGAACTGCTCTGATGTCGAAGGTGGAGCCCGACTCTCGTAGGAGTCCGGGCGGAGCCGTTCTGGTGTCGGAGGTGGAGCCCAGCTCCCGTAGGAGTTCGGGCGGAGCCGTTCTGATGTCGGAGGTGGAGCCCGGCTCCCGTAGGAGTCCGGGCGGAGCCGTTCTGATGTCGGAGGTGGAGCCCGGCTCCTGTAGGAGTCCGGGCGGAGCCGTTCTGGTGTCGGAGGTGGAGCCCGGCTCCCGTAGGAGTCCGGGCGGAGCCGTTCTTGTGTCGGAGGTGGAGCCCGGCTCCCGTAGGAGTCCGGGCGGAGCCGTTCTGATGTCGGAGGTGGAGCCCGGCTCCCGTAGGAGTCCGGGAGGTGCTGCTGCAAACAAAGTCAAGGGTGAAGTCCGGCTCTGATAGGAGTCCGGATTGAGCTTACCAGCGATTGATATTGAGAGCGGAGCCCGGCTCCCGTAAGAGTCCGGGCGGAGCTGTTTTGATGTTGGCGGCGGAGCCCGGCTCCCGTAGGAGTCCGGGCGGAGCAGCGCTTGCTGATGGCGGTGGAGCCCGGCTCCCGTAGGAGTCCGGGCGGAGCTGTTTTTGCTGATGGCGGTGGAGCCCGGCTCCCGTAGGAGTCCGGGCGGAGCTGCACTTGCTGATGGCGGTGGAGCCCGGCTCCCGTAGGAGTCCGGGCGGAGCTGCACTTGCTGATGGCGGTGGAGCCCGGCTCCCGTAGGAGTCCGGGCGGAACTGTGCTGATGTCGAAGATGGAGCCCGGCTCCCATAGGAGTCCGGGCGGAGCTGCACTTGCTGATGGCGGTGGAGCCCGGCTCCCGTAGGAGTCCGGGCGGAACTGTGCTAATGTCGAAGATGGAGCCCGGCTCCCGTAGGAGTCCGGGCGGAGCCGTTCTGGTGGGAATTTCGGCCGTGGGTATTTTATACCCAACACCAGTCCCCCTACTTCCAAGTTTGAATTTCAAGCGAAGGAAGTATACAGAGAGAGATGCGCAGCCGAAATTGCCTCCTCGATCCCTGTGCGCAGCTGCCCCCACTTAATGTGCGCGTGTCAGAATTCATTTTTTGGCAAAGGCGACTTGAAAAGTCTTTTCGAAACCCCCGTTGAAACGCGATCCCAGGCATCGCCCTATGGGAATCTGTGAGCGGTCAACCCTCGATAGCAACGAAGCGGATAAGCGCGACACGCGGCACACACCATCTGGCCCAGGAATTCTCCCCGTCATAACTGCGCCAGGATCCGCCGGCTATTTAAACCCTTCGATCCATTCACGGTCTCATCCCGACGTTCTTCTTTTCCCCTGAGAGTCTTGCTCCCCTTGTGCCAATTCTCGCCGCCTTTTGCCCATCAATCCTTCTCGTAGGGTTTCCACACCATGTCCTCAACTCTGGAGGCTATTCTTGAGGGGATTGTTAGGGCTTGGAGGAAGGTGAGGAGGAGGACGACGATCGGTGAGAATCTCTGTCATCTCAGAGGGGGCCCAAGGAAGAATTCCTTCAACAACAGGGGTTTAATATCGGGGGCTGTTGTAGAAGCTATTCTGTCCGCAAATTTTGGAGCAGTAAGGCGGGGCAATACCGGTCAAGAGGGCAGAATAGACGTCACAAGTCATGACGGGATCCTTGACGCCGTCGGGGCCAAGGGACCAGAGACGGTCGACGGCGGGGCGGTAGAACTTGTTGCGGAGACGGTGGAAGTAGCGCATGCCGACCTTGCCGGAGCATCTCAGGTGGCGGCCGTCATGGCTACGGCTCTTCTTGAAACAGGTCTTCGTTACTGCCGTTGTTACCCCCGCCGCCTTCGGAGATCAATCCCACCCCTTTCTCGCTAAGGTCGGAACTTTGGGGATAGAATGAGGAGAGGTGGGGCGAGAGATGTTACACGCACTGGAGAATGCGACTGAGAAGAACAGAGACGGGAAGAGGAATTTGCAGCTTGGATCGACCTCCGGTTCATCCTGCCTGAACCATGCTTTGCGAGACATGTATTTTCTTTTTCTCTCTTTCCTGACCCGCCGGGTCCTGTAACGTGTGCTTCTATCAAATAAAATAGTGATTTCAGTACCTTGTTTACCTTTCGTGTCAAATAATTGTCTGCCGAACTTCTTTCCTTCTCTTTGCCTGTGTCATGCCGTTCCAAGACCGTCGGCGACCTTTTCAGTTTATGTGGGGTCGTCTTTCGCCGGGCTTCTTTTCGGTTTTTCCTGCTGTTGGGAGATGTCCACTTGTCGGGTTTGCTGGGATCTTTCTCCACTGGAGTTGGGGCTAGGTTCGAAGAAGCTCCTGGAAGTTGAAGCAGCATAGTTTTCATAAGAAGTAGGGCAGAGTTTTTCTGTAATCAAAGTCATAAGTAAAGTCTAGCTTCCGTAGAAGTCCGGGCGGAGCCGCTCTAATGTCGAAGGTGGAGCCCGGCTCCCGTAGGAGTCCGGGCGAAGCCTTTTCATGGCGGAGCCCGGCTCCCGTAAGAGTCCGGTCGAAACCTTTTGGTGACGGAACCCGGCTCCCGTAGGAGTCCGGGCGAAACCTTTTGGTGGCGGAACCCGGCTCCCGTAGGAGTCCGGGCGAAACCTTTTGGTGGCAGAACCCGGCTCCCGTAGGAGTCCAGGCGAAACCTTTTGGTGGCGGAACCCGGCTCCCGTAGGAGTCCGGGCGAAACCTTTTGGTGGCGGAACCCGGCTCCCGTAGGAGTCCGGGCCTTACTCTCCGCTCATGTCAGGACGAGGTTCTCCTCCTGTTCCTGACAGGGCTGCGGGGGCACGTATGGGCGCTGCGAGGCCTCTCCCCCCATCTGGTCTAAAGGAACCGGGCCTTCGACTTTGCTCAAGTTAGGGCGAGGTTCTCCTCCTGTCCCTAACAGGGCTGTGGGGGCACATATGGGCGTTGTGAGGCCTCTCCCCCCATCCGGTCTAAAGGAACCGGGCCTTCGACTTTGCTCAAGTTAGGGCGAGGTTCTCCTCCTGTCCCTAACAGGGCTGTGGGGGCACATATGGGCGTTGTGAGGCCTCTTTCCCCATCCGGTCTAAAGGAACCGGGCCTTCGACTTTGCTCAAGTTAGGGCGAGGTTCTCCTCCTGTCCCTAACAGGGCTGTGGGGGCACATATGGGCATTGTGAGGCCTCTCCCCCCATCCGGTCTAAAGGAACCGGGCCTTCGACTTTGCTCAAGTTAGGGCGAGGTTCTCCTCCTGTCCCTAACAGGGCTGTGGGGGCACATATGGGCGTTGTGAGGCCTCTCCCCCCATCCGGTCTAAAGGAACCGGGCCTTCGACTTTGCTCAAGTTAGGGCGAGGTTCTCCTCCTGTCCCTAACAGGGCTGTGGGGGCACATATGGGCGTTGTGAGGCCTCTCCCCCCATCCGGTCTAAAGGAACCGGGCCTTCGACTTTTGTAAGATTGCGTTCTCGTTTTTGATACCGTCTGCTTGAATTGTCCCTAGACAAGTGGGCACACATTTTTCGATTAGGATGAAATCACTGGTAGTATATCCGTAAGTTTTCTGAGTTCCATGGTCGCGGGAGGTCGGCCCCTCCGAGCTCCTTAAGATAATAAGTCCCAGGTCGGACTACTTCTTTGATCTCATAAGGTCCTTCCCAATTTGGGGCTAGCTTCCCCTGGGCCTGCGGCTGTGAAACAGCAGCTCATCGGAGTACAAGATCCCCCGCTCTAAATGTCCTATTCTTGACTCGGGCGTTATAATATCGGGCAACCTTCTGTCTGTAGGCCGCCACTCGGACCTGAGCGATCTCCCGCCTTTCTTCCAGTAGGTCGAGGTTGGCCCTGAGATCTTGTGCATTCTGAGGTTCGTCGAACGCCACGACTCGTGCCGATGGGAGTTTAAGTTCGATCGGGATGACGGCTTCTGTACCAAAGGCTAGAGCAAAGGGAGTCTCTCCCGTAGGCAACCTCCGGGTAGTTCGGTACGCCCATAGCACATGGTAAAGCTCGTCCGCCCAAGTTCCTTTCGCTTTTTCAAGCCTTGTCTTGATTCCCTGCAAAAGGGTTCTGTTCGTTACCTCGGCTTCACCGTTTGCCTGGGGATGGGCCACTGATGTGAACTTGTGGGAGATGTTTAGGTCTTCACAGAATTCAGCAAATCTGGCTCCCGCGAATTGCCGTCCATTATCAGTGATCAGTGTTCGAGGTAAACCGAACCTGCACACTATTGATTTCCAGACGAAATCCTGCACTTTCGCTTCTGTGATTTTGGCTAGTGGTTCGGCCTCGACCCATTAGGTGAAGTAGTCGATTGCCACAAGGAGGAATTTCCTTTGACCAGACGCCATGGGAAAGGGGCCAAGAATATCCATCCCCCATTGCGCAAAAGGCCATGGGGCACTCAGGGGTGTGAGCTCGGTAGCAGGTTGTCTCTGGACGTTGGCGCACCTTTGGCATCGATCGCATTTTTTGACATATTCGATTGAATCATGATGCATTGTGGGCCAGTAGTACCCTTGGCGGAGTAGTTTGTGGGATAGAGATCTGGCACCCAAATGGCTTCCGCAAACTCCCTCGTGCACTTCCCATAAAGCGTAGTCGGCTTCTGAGGGTCGGAGACATCTCAAGAGAGGCAAGGAGTACGATCTCTTGTACAATTTGCCCTCATAGAGGATGTACCGGGATGCCTGATTTCGGAGTTTCCGGGCCTCTTTCGCGTCTTGGGAGAGAATCCCATCTCTAAGATAGGTTATCAGCGGGTCGACCCAGCTGGGCTCGTGGTCAATATCCATTACGAGCTGCGGTTCTTCCGTACTTGGGTGCTTTAAAACTTCAAAGAGGACGCCTTTGGGCAATTCGGCCGGAGCCGATGTTGCTAGCTTGGAGAGAAAATCGGCTCTGGCATTCTCCGATCTTGGAATTTGCTTGATGTCGAAATTGTTGAAGGCGGGGGTGAATTCCTTCACCTTCTCAAGATATTTGGCCATACTGTCCTCCCGCGCTTCAAAGCTCCCGCTGACTTGTCCCACTATAAGTTGGGAATCGCTGTGCACCTGGAGTTGGTTTATTCCAAGCTCCTTAGCGACCCTCAATCCTGCGATTAGAGCTTCATATTCTGCTCCATTGTTTGTTGCGGGGAATCCGAAACGCAGAGCGTACTCCACGACGACTCCCTCCGGGCTGGTCAAGATCAGGCCTGCACCAGCGCCCGCCATGTTGGAAGATCCGTCCACGTGGAGGGTCCAAAAGCCATCGAAGGAACTGGCTTCTTCATCGGAGGAGTCCGGTTGAGTCTTCAGGTCGTCAATTTTGCTTTGCTCAGGTTCGGCCTCCTCAGGGACGGTGCATTCTACTATGAAATCCGCCAATACCTGGGCCTTTATTGCCGGCCTAGGCTGGTAGTTGATGTCGAATTCTGTGAGCTCGATTGCCCATTTCGCCATTCTCCCAGAAATATCAGCTCGGTGCAAAACCGCTTTGATCGGTTGGTCGGTGAGCAATGTCACCGTGTGCCCTTGAAAGTAAGGTCGGAGTCTCCGAGCTGCAATCAACAAAGCGTAGGTCAGTTTCTCTAATTTAGTGTACCTGGTCTCGGCGTCCCTTAGCACGCGGCTAATGTAGTAGACCGGCCGCTGTATTTTTATTTCTTCCTTGACAAGGACTGTCGCGAGGGATGTGGGAGAGACTGCCAGGTACAAAAATAACTCCTCCCCAGGTTCGGGCTTTGCCAGTAGTGGAGGTGAGCTAAGGTAGCTCTTTAATTCCTCGAATGCCTGTTGACATTCAGGGGTCCAACAGAAGTTCTTCGGTTGTTTGAGGGTTTGGAAGAAGGGCAAACATCGCTCAGCCGACCTCGCGACAAAGCGATTAAGAGCTGCGATCCTCCCAGTGAGGCACTGAACCTCCTTGATCGACCGCGGGGCGGCCATCTCCTGGATGGCGCGAATTTTCTCCGGATTGGCCTCAATCCCACGCCCCGACACCATGAAGCCCAGGAACTTTCCTGAGGTTACCCCAAAAGCATATTTGGTCGGGTTCAGCTTCATTCTGTATTTTCGAAGAGCGCCAAAAGCTTCCTCAAGGTCGGCAACATGATTTCCGGAAGATCTACTTTTCACGAGCATATCGTCCACGTACACCTCAATGTTTCGGCCGATTTATTCTTTGAAGATTTTGTTTACCAACCGCTGATAGGTTGCGCCTGCGTTCTTGAGGCCGAACGGCATAACCCTGTAGCAGTAAAGGCCGCGACTAGTGATAAAAGCAGTCTTTTCTTCATCTTTCGATGCCATCCTAATCTGGTTATAGCCGGAGAATGCATCCATAAAAGTGAGAAGCTCGTGGCCCGAGGTAGCGTCCACCAGTTGGTCGATCCTGGGCAGGGGGTAGCTGTCCTTTGGGCAAGCTTTATTCAGCTTTTTGAAGTCGATACACATCCTCCACTTGCCATTTGCTTTCTTGACCAAGACAACATTGGAGATCCACTCTGGATAATTGACCTCCTTGATGAATCCGGCCTTGAGAAGTTTATCCACTTCCTCGGCTATCGCCTTCTGCCTCTCTGGGGCATGACTCCGGATTTTTTCTTTTGTTGGCCGATGTTTAGGGTCGACCGCCAGATGATGTTCCATGACCTCTGTTTCGATCCCCGGCATGTCCGCCGGGACCCATGCGAAAATGTCCGCATTTCTTCGGAGAAAGTCCACGAGATGCGTCCGCACCTCCTCCTCCAGGTTGGAGCCAATCAACACCACGTGCTCCGCGTTCCCATCATTCAAAGGAATTGGTATCAGGTCCTCGATCGGGCCGCCCCTCTCTTCAGTGAGGTCGTCGCGCGCATCCAACCCGTCGACTGGACAAAGATCCGCTTGATCGCTTCTTTGCAGGGCAATATTGTAGCAGTGCCTGGCCAGCGCCTGGTCTCCCTGAACTTCTCCAATCCCCTTGTCAGTGGGGAACTTCAACTTCAAATGATAGGTTGAAACAACGGCTCTGAGGGCATTGAGGCCGGGACGGCCAAGAATTGCATTGTAGGCAGATGGCGCTTTTACCACCAGAAAATTCACCAGAGCCCTGGACTGCTTTGGATGCTGACCCGCGGTCACAGTTAGAGCTATCGTTCCTTCCGTAGGAACGGCGTCATCAGTAAACCCTATCAAGGGAGAGCACATCGGCCTTAGATGACCGCCAAGAGTGGTCATTCTTGAAAAGGCGTTGTAGAACAAGATGTCAGCCGAACTTCCGTTGTCGACGAGAACGCGACGGACATCATAATTTGCTATGTTCAAGGAAACTACGACCGCATCGTTGTGAGGGAATTGGACTCCCTGGGCGTCTTCTTCAGTGAAGGCTATGGGTTCCTCGACTTTTTGCCGCTTGGGGGGTGCAGCTGATTCGCCGATCGCCTCTTGCTGGGATTCCCCCGAGACGACATTAATGGAATCCCGCGGAGACTGGTCGCCCGACCACCTTTTATCGGCGGTCATAGCCAGAGGTAGTTGTGTAGAAACCCCGCGAGAAGGCATCGGACAGGGAAAGGAGGCTTGGGTGCCGGAAAGGATGGCCGGAAGCGGATCCGTTGAGCGCTCCTTTAAGAACAAGGGTGCTGCGAAGATTCGCCCCCTTCCTCTAGCGCCAATCCTGTTGGTGCAAAAATCCGCCTGCACCGGAGAAGCTGGAGTTGAGGAGGCCGCGGTCGCCGCCGGGACCTGCAAGGGAAGTCTAAACCGGAGGTGGGGTTGCTCCGGCAAGACCCTCCGACGCTCAAGTCAGTTCTCTGCCTCAACAAGAATGGAGTGCTCAAACAGAGAATTTAGCAGAGTTTTGAGATAAGAGAAATGAGCTTAAAAAATAACGTATCTGAGTCCCCCCTTTTTATAGGCGGGGGAGGCAGCGGACTGATGGCGACGTGTGTAACCGTCTGGTAGTGGGCCGCCCACGGTCAGGGAAATTAATTGTGGAGAGTGGTGGGGTAGACTCGTGGCTGTTGTCATAGTCTGCCACGTATGGCCTGTTGCGGATAGTGGGGCGGCATCCGTTGCCGCTAGCTGTCAGTGAGTAGTGGGATCGTGCAGCACCTGCCGCAGGGAGTGGGACAGAATCGTGGCTGTTTGCTACAGCCTGTCAGGGAGTAATGGGTCCGTTGCTGGAGCCGCGTAGAATCCGCTGTAGGACCTGGAACAGGATCATGATTGTTGTCGCGATCTGCCGAGGGGGTGCGGATCTGTCGATTGAGGTTCGGCCGCGGTTGAAGTCCGACCTCCGTAGGAGCCCGGGTGGAACCGCTCTGATGTCGAAGGTGGAGCCCGGCTCCCGTAGGAGTCCGGGCGGAGCCGTTCTGGTGTCAGAGGTGGAGCCCGGCTCCCGTAGGAGTTCGGGCGGAGCCGTTCTGATGTTGGAGGTGGAGCCCGGCTTTCGTAGGAGTCCGGGTGGAGCCGTTCTGATGTCGGAGGTGGAGCCCGGCTCCCGTAGGAGTCCGGGCGGAGCCGTTCTGGTGTCGGAGGTGGAACCCGGCTCCCGTAGGAGTCCGGGCGGAGCCGTTCTGGTGTCGGAGGTGGAGCCCGGCTCCCGTAGGAGTCCGAGCGGAGCCGTTCTGATGTCGGAGGTGGAGCCCGGCTCCCGTAGGAGTCCGGGAGGTGCTGCTGCAAACAAAGTCAAGGGTGAAGTCCGGCTCTGATAGGAGTCCGGATTGAGCTTACCAGCGATTGATATTGAGACCGGAGCCCGGCTCCCGTAAGAGTCCGGGCGGAGCTGTTTTGATGTTGGCGGCGGAGCCCGGCTCCCATAGGAGTCCGGGCGGAGCAGCGCTTGCTGATGGCGGTGGAGCCCGGCTCCCGTAGGAGTCCGGGTGGAGCTGTTTTTGCTGATGGCGGTGGAGCCCGGCTCCCGTAGGAGTCCGGGCGGAGCTGTACTTGCTGATGGCGGTGGAGCCCGGCTCCCGTAGGAGTCCGGGCGGAACTGTGCTGATGTCGAAGATGGAGCCCGGCTCCCGTAGGAGTCCGGGCGGAGCTGCACTTGCTGATGGCGGTGGAGCCCGGCTCCCGTAGGAGTCCAGGCGGAACTGTGCTGATGTCGAAGATGGAGCCCGGCTCCCGTAGGAGTCCGGGCGGAGCTGCACTTGCTGATGGCGGTGGAGCCCGGCTCCCGTAGGAGTCCGGGCGGAACTGTGCTGATGTCGAAGATGGAGCCCGGCTCCCGTAGGAGTCCGGGCGGAGCCGTTCTGGTGGGAATTTCGGCTGCGGGTATTTTATACCCAACAATTTGAATTCAAATTAGTTTGAATTTCAACTTAAAACCTTATCCATATCGTTCCACATGTTGACTACTTTTGAAGGGGTCTATTGTGTATGAGAAAAGAAGGTCTTTTCAACTAATTTTTATATTTAATTTTTTTTATAAGTTTTTCTTTAAGTTAGATAAGGGTGAGAAAAAGTTGGAGTCAAATTAAAATTCAAAAGAGTTTGAATTGCAACAAAATCCAGCCCTTATCCTGTTTTATCTGGTTTGTGTGACACCCATAAAAAGGCCATAATTTTGTGTGCCAAATGAAGAGAGCTCTTCACCATGAGATACCAGAGAGAAATAGGGTCAAAAACACTTCTTTAGGATGTGATGATTGAGTGGATTTTCTTCCTTCTTAGCTTGAACAAAAGAGGAGACCGTTCTCTTCTTAAGTGAGAGACCTAGAACTGTTCTAGGTTTCTGGGTGAAGGAAAAATCAAAGAGAAGAGAGTCTTCATATAAATTTTCTCCACTATCCAACATCCTTCCCTGATCCATCTTCAACATCAAAAAGGTTCGAAGTGATCAAAGAAGGAGATCAAGGTAGATTTGCCATCCGAAGCCGACTGTGTGAGCTAGCACTCCCGTGAAGGGTTGATCGATCTGAGAGACTTCGTGCGGATCATCCATAAAGGTCAGATGCTTGTGCAGCTGCTCGACATCAATGAGAGCTTCATACCATACTTATCAGTAGTGGAGATCATTAATCCATGAAAAAGTGATGAGTTCTGAACTCTACCGACATAATCTAAAGGTTAGATCAAATTCAGGGCATCGATGTCATTGATGCAGTTTTATATTTTATTTCAGATTTTATATGTAAATTTTTTATGTCATGATCCTTAATGATAGTTGGATCTAAGACATATTTAGAAGATTAAAATATTTAATCTTTTATTATTCTACTGTAAAATTTTAAAAATACATGCTTTGAACTATCCATTTTTTCTTTATATGGCATCAGAGCAAGATTTCTTATGATATAAATTTTTTTTGCATATAATTTGATTTTAATTATTTAGATTAGATCTAAATAGTTAATTTTAAATCTGAGTAGTATAGTAATTTGATTAGATAGATCCTCATAGCCATCCGTTCATAAGAGAAATTAGGATTTTACTATCCTATTTATCCATTTGATGGGATCTCCTATGGCGTGTAAGGGTACTGTGCGGTCTTTTCCATAATGATGAACAACAAAAAAAATTTTAAATTTTTTTTTAGATCTAAAATAATATATATTAGATTTGAAATTAAAATTTTGATCATTAGATGATTGATTGTAAAAATATTTATAAAATTAAAAACTGTTTCCAAACATCAAACCCGAACTCATATCAGCCCAAAACTTAATTGAGAATTAAGCAATCTAGATTTGAGAATCAAAGATCTAAGGCATTAATTTCATAACTCATGGGTTAATGGGTTAGCTCGAGTCAAGTCCATTTAACTGGGTTAGACCTAGGGTTAGAAATCATTGATAATAGATCATGTTAGTAATTGATCAAATCTAATTAAAAGTTAATTTTGATTGGATCAATTTCTTCTCTTGATCAATTTTAATAGTTGTAGTTGGTCAAGTCCATATCTTTGATTAGACCAATATGGACTTTGATCGTAGCTGCGTAGTCGAATCCAAGTCTATAAGTTGATCAAATTGAAAATAACTAATCAGTTGGTGTCTAAGGTAAGTATGACAGCTTTGATCGATGGTCATTAATTGGAAGCTACTTGCATAGATTGAGTCTATGTCGAGTTAATGACATATCCCTCCCATCGATCTCACTTATCTTACCAACATGGTGAATCATATTTTGATTAGATCACTTAATAATTGGAGTTGACCCATGCTAACTAGGAAATCAGTATGACTGATTTAGATGTCCCTAGTTCAACTTGTCTTGAGTCCTCTTTATGAATTGGTGAAGCCAGTAGGAGGATTCATGACTGGTTGGCTGGACCAACTTATGATTGATCTTCTTAAATCTGACTTGATAAAGTCAGTGGGAGGATTAAGATTAACTGGTCAAGTCTCATCTCATCTCTCAATTCAACTAATTAAATCCTCTAAAATTGTTAAGTCCCTAAAATGAAATAGTTATGATGATAACTATTGGAAAATGTGTCCCAAAAGTCAATCGTCAAGCTATTGACGGTTGAGCAACCAAGTATTGTAATTGATTTGTTAATAAATAAAATATATTTTTGGTATTTTCATCATAAGTCTTCATCTTCTAATGAACTCCGTTGTTATGATGAAGTCCTTAGGGCTATTTAAGTTCGATAAAGAGAGGATTTATCGATTAGTCCTTAAAACTGTTCACGACCAAATGATAAGTTGTTAATAAGGACGACAGCTTCTATCGAGCATAGATCGCTGTAGGCCATATGGGTTGGTTGTCCTCTTAGCCAAGGAGTGTGGAGACACTGGTATGGCATACAGGTGAGATGTAAAGGTACATCATCATTGAACGTGACCAACTCCAGAGCATTCTGCTATCGAGAATATCTCTGATGGGATGTAGGTATAAGTGTCCCTTAGACCTGAGATCACCTCAGTGACTTACAAGCAACTCACTGTGCTTTGGTACTGGACTAACTAAATTTTTAATTCAGCAACGGAAGGCTTCTGGGCACAGTCAAGTACTTGCGAAGTCAGAGTGTGATCGAGATGAGATTGACCACTCCAAGAGTTGGAGAGAATGAGTCGCTGTATTTCAATTTAGCAAAATCTTGGCCAGGATAATCCATCAGATGGATTTGATATTTTGAAATACAATGTGGACAACCTGATCAGTATTGACAGTTGAACTCTGAGATGTCCTATGATCATTTTGGTCAAGAGGATGTATTATATGGAAACTATATCCGCATGCGTTCTAAGGATGTTGTTCTACACATTCGACCTATCCGATGGTCAGGTACCATTGCTAGATGGTCACTTCTATTGGTACAAAAATTTATTTCTATGCTACCGACTTAGGTTCGAACCTATGAGGTCACATACATTAGAGTTCATGATCCAATCGGATGGTTGATCAATGATTAAGAATCATTCTAGGGTTAAATGTTCAATACGATTGACATTTAACCCAGTGCAAGTGTTGCAGGAGGATCGATTAGCAATTTGATTGCTAATTGGCTTAATTTGATTAAGCCAATGGGTTGAGATTAAGTTTAATTAAATATAATTTAATTAAATTTAGTTTGGGCTTGATTGGATCAAGTCTAATTGGTTTATTGGTAAGCCAATTGCAAGGAAAAACTAGTCCTAGTTCAATTAGGATTGGGTCAACCTAATTTCTAATTTGATTAGAAAATTAAATCAGATTTAAATCTAATTTAATCTGATTAAATTAGGTTCTTAATTGGGTTATGACCTATTTTAATTGGGTTGATCTAATTTTGGTTTGATTTGGTTTGAGAAACCAAATTGAAACAAGTCATAACATAGAATCTTAGTAAGACTAGGATTCCACCTTGCGCCACATAAGCCCCCCCCCTCGCTCTCTCTCTTATTCCATGCCAATCCCATCTTATTTTGTATGACAAAAGCCCTCTCCCAGGTCTCTCCCACATCCACAAAAGGTTTTCTCTCTTCTTTCTTACATGGAAGGTGGTTTGGATCAAATCAAAGAGGAGTAAGTTTGGATTTTGAATTCTATGAGATAGAGTTTTAAAAATCCAAAACTCTTTCAATTTTGCACCGAATTTATCCAAATTTTTTTTGGAATTTTTGTGGATTTTAGGGTACATATTGTGTATCCTTTTCTGATAGTCTATATATAAAAATAAGGAGGTGCTTAAGAGTTGGGCACCCCTTATCTTGCCATGTTTGGATAAGCCTTGACTAGGTATTTGACCTAGAATACCTAGACAAGGACTCTATCATATCTCTCTCTATAAAATGAGTTTCTTCATAAAATTTTTAGAGTAGATAGAGATTTGAGATACAATTGGCCTATCCAAAAATCAAAGAGAATAACCTTTGGATCATGGAGATATAATAGACACAAGATAGGGTGTTTAGAGAGAGAAACGAGAAGAAGAAGAGGGTCTTCTTCTAGGGTTGTTTGTTTTCATCTCTTCCCTTCCTCCATCTTGAGTTTTCTGAGAGTGTCTCAGATCTGAAACTCTTCCTCCTACTTCTCATCTTTGGAAGAGCCCAAATCAAGAAGAAGAAGGTACCTGATCAACCATCAAAGAAGGATCAGCGCAGTACTAGCATACTGTGCTGATTTCCTAAAGCAGGACTTCTGGTCGAGATTTGTGGGCTCGTGTGGATGACTCCTAGAGGCCGAATGCATGTGCGACTTGCAACATCATCCTCAAGCCCGGATCAGTGAGGTTAGAACATTTAACTTGCAAGGTAATAGATCTGATCTATTGTTTAAAATAGTGGGAGAAACCTTTTGATTAAAGTGGGAGGCTACCAATTCGAATAAAATAGTGGGAGAAACCTTTTGATTAAAGTCCAAATTTTTAAGTTTAATAAATTAATTACTAATTAGATTATGGTTTTCTTTTGTGCAGATATAGCCACTTCCCTATCGCTCCGATCATTGTTAGACAATGATAAGTTTGTGGGACCCAACTTCGGTAGCTGGTATCAAAAGTTGAAGATAGTCTTGGAGCATAAACGGATTCTATATGTGATAATGGATCTTGCACCTGAGGAGCTAGCTGCCAATGCATGTGGAACAGTCAGAGACACTTACCAGAAGTGGCTTAGTGACCAGATCATGGTGCGCTGTATCATGCTGGCTGCCATGAGCGATGAGTTTAGTCGTAGATTCGAGATGGCTTAGCCAAAGGACATACTTCAAGTGTTGGAGGATGCCTTTGGCACACCCGATGACGTGGAGAGGCACAAGACTAGTTGTGCCTGTTGGGAATAGTGTCCCAAAGCCAATCGTCAGTTTGTTAACGGTTGTGCTCTTTTTTGTATTAGTATATAAATTATAAATAAATAAAAGTTATTTTGATATTTTCATCACAAAATGTTTCATCTTCTAATGAACTCCTGTGTTGTGGTGAAGTCCTTAGGACTATTTAGACTCGACAAAGGAGGATTTGTTGTTTAGTCTTTAAACCTGTTCATGATCAAATGATACATTGTTACCAAGGACAACAATGTTTATCAAGCATAAGTCGTTGTGTGCCATATGGATTGGTTGTCCTCTTAACCAAGGAGTGTGGAGACACTGGTATGGCATATAGATGAGATATAAGGATACATCTGCACTAAACATGACCGACTCTGGAGCTATTTTTGCTGTCAAGATTTGCTCCGATGGGATATGGGTATAACTGTCCCTCCGACCTGAGACCGCCATGGTGACTTGCAAGCAACTCACTATACTTAGGCACTAGACTACCTGAATTTCTAATTTAGTGACGGAAGGATGCTGGATGTAGTCAAGTACTTGACTTATCGGTGCGTGTGTCAAGATGGGATTGACCACTCCAGTTCAGGAGCTGTGTACAGTCATATTTTAATTTAGCAAAATATTGGCCAGGGTAGTCCTAGTGAGGAGTCACAGGACTGTTTGAGTTGAGCACGATTCGGATGATCTAATCACGGTTGACAGTTTAACCCTGAGTCATCCTAAACACAGGGGTCAAAAGGGATAAATTATACAGTAACCATATTCACGTAGGTTCTAAGTGTTGCGATTGTGACTATTCGACCTATCCAGACATCAGGTACCTTGCTAGATGGTCACTTCGATTAGTACAGAAATTGGTTCCTGTGCTACCGGCTTAGGTTCGAATCTACGGGGTCACACACATTAGAGGTTTCTATCTGATCTGATGGCTGATAAAGAGTCTTAATGCTCGTGGACTATGAGTCCTATATATCTGGGACTCTGTGATTGAGAATCAGGATTCTCTGATCATGAGTTTCACACATTTTGGATACCGGGGTCAAGAGTCCTACTGGTTTGGGACTCTTCGATCAAGGTTTCAAATCGATGGACTTTGATATCCGATTGCCCATCAAATTTAGACTCAATATTTATGAGAGATTTAATTAGTGATTTGATCACTAATTAACTCAATTTGATTGAGTAATTATTTTTGGATCAAGTCCAATTGAATTGGATTCAGTTGGGTTTGACCTGATTAGGTCAAGTGATGACCTAATCGTCGAAGTGGTTTGGTCCCTAATTTGATCAAGAGTTGGGCTTAGTCAATTCCTGATTTGATTAAGATTTTATTGAGCCAATTTAAGCCTAATTAAGTTGAATTTAATTTAGTCTAATTGTGCTTAACCAATTTTGATTAGGTTGGCTCAATTAGGTTCAAACCACCTTGACTTTTCTCCCTGCGCCACCTCACTTCTTTAGCGCCCATTTGAATTCATGAAAAGCAACTTCTCATGAATTTTCTCCCATGTAGAAGGCATCCCACGCCCCACATTTGTGCACCATATGGGTGGATAAAGATGGTTGGTTGGCCATTCAAATTCAAAAGAAAGTTTGAATTTGAATGAGCAACCAACTTCATGCGCCACCTCTTATCCTTTTGTGCACCCCATGTTCTACACGAGAAAGTGTTTCTCGTGTAAACTCTCCATGCACAAAGAAGCCACGCCCCTTCTCTTCTCACGCCTAGAGTGGATAGGGATGAGTTGGTTTGCATTTGAATTCAAATTCGATTTGAATTCAAGTGTGCAACCACTTATCTTTATCCTCTCACGTGGATAAGACACATCTTGCACTATTTTAAAAGAGAAAGAGATGTGGGGCATGCATAGAATTTTTTTTTTGAGAGAAAGAAGGGGACGTGAGGAAGCTTTCTGCATGAGGTGAAGGTCCAAAACCTTCCGAGAGAAAAGAAAATAAAAGAAACAAAAGTGGGCGTAGAGTTTTCTTGTGTACCCTAGGGTTTTGGCTTAGGGTTTGAAAAGTGAGAACATGAGCTATGAGTGTCGTGAGCCCACCAAACTTCAGTGAGAGCATCATCAACCTCTCTACCATCTTTACTGACAATCCAAAGCATCCAAAAAATTAGCAAACATCGATCGAAGGAGTTCGATCAACATCGGCCATCAAAAAGGTGCAGTCACGAACTAGCATTCGTGAGGAGCCGATCAGACCGGGAGCTTCGTGTGGATGATCCACAGAGGCTAGACATATTGTATGATAATGTTGCGATGATCAGACCCTTCCGATGGTGATCAGATTACGGCGATCGACTACCCGCACAATGGTAATGTGTTCTAAACACACAACAGTGAATTATTTATTGTTCAAATTTGAATTTTAAATTTAAATACATGCATGCTATATATCATATTTAGATCCTAATATAGGATAAATATATATTAATTAATTAGATTAATTAATAATTTTTACTGTAAAATAATAATTTTGAAAAAATTTTAAAATTATCATTTTACCCTTGCACTAAAATTTCACTTCAAATGGTATCAGAGTGGGTTCTAAGATATGATATATATATTTACATGTGTAGATTAAGTTATAATCTAAAAGTTTAAATTTAAAATTTAAAATTCAAAATTTAAAATTTAAATTTTGAAAGTTGTTCGAAATTCAAAATTCAAAAATTTGAAATTCAAAATTTGAAATTTGAATTTTGAAATTTAAAATTCAAAATTTTGAAATTCAAAATTTGAAATTTAAAATTTGGTTGAAATTTCAAATTTGAAATTCAAAATTTAAAATTTAAAATTTGAAATTCAAAATTTTAAAATTTGAAATTTGAAATTTATTTAAAATTTGAAATTCAAAATTTAAAATTTGAAATTTGAAATTTGAAATTTAAATTTTGAAATTGGTATATTTAGATATACTTGATCCAAGTAGCAAGTAATCTAATTGGGTTGGTTGCCGTGGTCTTTCGGTCATAGGAGAAAAATAGAGTTTAAAGGCCCTCTCCTCCCATTCGATGGGGTTCTCCTATGGCGGTAGGGGTACCGCTGCAATTATATCCCATGCAGATGAAGCAGCGAAAGGACTTAATTGTAAAGGTTCAATTGTAAAATTTATCATGAATGTGTTAGATTAGATCTAAAGAAATATTCATGATTTATTTTGATTGAGTTATTTCCTGTTAAGTAATTAGCAATAGGATTGCTATTTATGAAATGTGCTGATCTATTTGTGAAATGAGTCAACATATTTCATGAACAGAAAATAAAACCTTTCAAATTTGAAAATTATTTTTGAAATGCCAAACCTTGACCCATCAGCCCAAATACTTAATTAAAAGAATTAAGTATTGTCAAGTTGGTCTAGAATTATGAATTAAGACCTAAGATAATTGCATAAACTTGTGGGTTAATGGGTTAGATGGATTAGGTCCATAATTGGGTTAGACTTAAGGTTAGCTTAAAGAAATGGACTAAATTAAAGTAATTGATCAAATCTAATCAAAAGTTGAATTAGATTAGGTCAAGGACACTCTAGACTCAACTCCAATAGTTGTAGTTGAATGGGTCCATGTCTTTAACTAGACCAAGATGGACTTAATTCATGGCTACGCAGTGGAACCCTATTTACTAAGTTGATCAAATTAAAACTAATGAACCAGTTGGTATCTAAGGTAAGTTCGGCAGTTTGACCAGTGGTTCTTAAGTGGGAGCTACTCGCATTGATTCGATCTCTGACGAGTTAATGGCATATCCCCACCACTGATCTCACTTACCTGGCCAACCTGGTGAGTTAGATTTTGATTAGATCACTTGGTGATTAGGGCTCACTTATGTCATTAGGTAAATCAGTGTGACTGATTTAGGTGCTCCTAATGCCGGCTTTAATTAAATCTTTTTTAATCTGACTTGATGAAGTCAGTGGGAGGATTGAAATTGGCTGGTTAATTTCTTCTCTTCCTTCACTTAATAAAATTCTCAAAAATTATTAGATCCCTAAAATGATTAAGTTATAGTAATAACTAAGTCATAGCCTCCCATTAAGTGAGTGATAATGAGTCCATTAATTTAAAAATCATTGGAGGCCCAAAGGCTTGGTGCTTATTGACTAATGGAATTATCATTCATAATATGATAATTTGGTTGAGTCTTTCTGATGGTGGTCAGGTTGGCCGGCCAAAGTCGGGCCTGATCATTTATTGGTCCAATTCATCAAATTAAGTCATGTTAATGGTTGGACCTAACCAGATCTTTTCAGTGGAGGCTAAAGCCTACTGATTAGGTTTTGAGGCAAAATTAATTACTAGAAGTTGTTTAGAGAAACAACTGGTTATGAACCTACCCATAGATGCACATGGATTGACCAACCAAAGTTGGGCTCGTGTGTGGTCTGTGTGGATTCTAGTACCCACTAAGGAATTAAAGTAATTCCTTGAATTAGAGGTTGAGGCTACCAGTTCGTAAAAATACAGGGAGAAATTTTAGACTAAAGTCCAAGTCTTTAGTATTAATAATTTATATACTAATAGAGGTCTAATTTTTCTTTTTGTAGCTATGGCCACTACC
This sequence comes from Elaeis guineensis, assembly GCF_000442705.2. Lineage (NCBI taxonomy): Eukaryota > Viridiplantae > Streptophyta > Magnoliopsida > Arecales > Arecaceae > Elaeis > Elaeis guineensis. The sequence goes on from NC_026007.2 coordinate 30,527,140, forward strand.
CTGTCGCTTCAGTCATTATTAGATAATGACAAGCTCATGGGACCTAATTTTGATAGCTGGTATCGAAAATTAAAAATCATCTTTGAGCATGAGTGGATCCTTTATGTAGTAATGGATCCGGCACCCGAGGAGCCAGCCCCGAATGCTAGAGGGACGGTTCGAGACACTTACCAAAAGTGGCTCAACGACCGCACCATCGTTTGGTGCATAATGCTGGCGGCAATGAATGATGAGTTTAGCCGCAGGTTCGAGAATGCCCAGCCGCAGGAGATGCTTCAAATGTTGAACGACTCCTTTGGCACGCCTGACGATATTGAAAGGCACAAAACTAATTGTGCCATTTTTAATGCTCGGATGAGGGATGGGGCCTCAGTCACCGATCTTGTATTGTACATGATCGAAATGATTGAGTGCCTAAGTAAATTGGACTTTCCCTTGCATGAGCAGCTCGGTAAGGATGCGATCCTTAATTCTTTGCCCAAGTCCTTCCTCCCCTTCCTTACTCATTTTCGGATGACAAAGCCTGCAGTGAACTACCACGGCTTGTTGGGGTTATTGCAAAACTTTGAGAAGGATCACCAGCTCCATAAGGAGTCGGTGAATGTTGTGGGAGGGTCTTCTTCTGGTCATCGACCCTTTAAGAAAGGGAAGAAGAACAAGAAGAAGAAGAATAAGAAGGTGCAGTCGCATGCTGGGATGTATGCACACGGTCAGACCAAGAAGCGCAAGCCTGACCAGAGTCAGGTAGAGTGCTTCTTTTGCAAGAAGCAGGGGCACTGGAAGAGGAACTGTCCTCTATACATTGCCTCCCTGGACCCGAACAGGCCGAAGAAGAAGTAAGGTAATTATATGATAACACCTTGCAACTTTTTCATTTGTGATACTACTGCCTGGGTATTGGATACCAGAAGTCCTTATCATATTTGCAATTCGATGCAGGATCTGCAGGTCAGTAGGAGATTTGATGACGGCGAGAGGTTCCTGAACGTTGGAGATGGAAGCAAAGTTTCAGTTCTAGCTTTAAGAATCATGAACCTTGTAATCAATTCTCGTAATGTAATTCTGAGTGAATGTCACTATTATCCAAGCTTTTTATTAAATATTATTTCTATAGGCCTTTTGACCATGTACGGTTATGAATTTTTAATAAAAAAAATATTTGTAATATCATTTTGAATGGTGTTACAATATTTGTTGGATAACTAAATAATGGAATTTACTTACTATCACAGCCTGTTAATGTGGTTCAAACCTCCGATAAATGCCCTAGAATAGATAATGTGTCAGAAGTCTACTTTTGGCACTGTAGGCTAGGTCATATCAATAAGAACAGGATAAATAGGTTGGCTCAAGAAGGAATTCTTGAAGTCGGTGATTGTGAATCACTTCCAACCTGTGAGTCCTGTCTTCTTGGGAAGATGACCAAGTCACCTTTTACTGAAAAAGGTGAGAGAACCAGTGAACTCTTAGGTCTGGTACATTCTGATGTATGTGGACCCATGAGCTCAAATGCAAGAGGTGGATATTTCTACTTCATAATCTTGACAGACGACCTATCGAGGTATGGGTATGTCTACTTAATGAAACATAAGTCGGAGTCATTTAAAATGTTCAAACTATTCCGAAATGAAGTAGAAAAATAAACTGGGAAGTGTATTAAAACTCTTCGATCTGATCGAGGAGGTGAATACCTTTCCAATGATTTTCTGACATATCTTGAGGAGAATGAGATTCTCTCTCAGTAGACTCCTCCTGGAATACCACAGCATAATGGTGTGTCTAAAAGGAGAAATCGGACTTTGTTGGACATGGTTTGATCCATGATGGAGTTTGCTGGTCTGTCGATCTCCCTTTGGGGATATGCACTCGAATCGGCTTGTTACCTTCTAAATAGGGTTCAAAGTAAGTCTGTAACCAAAATGCCATATGAGATATGGATAGGACGTAAGCTAGTACTCTCATACCTTAAGGTTTGGGGGTGTCCGGCTTATGTTAAACGTTTAATTACGGACAAGCTTGGACCTAGGTCTGACAAGTGTAATTTCATAGGGTACCCAAAAGAGACTAAAGGGTATTATTTCTACCTAGCTGATGAGCAAAAAGTGTTTGTCAGCCTTAAGGCAATCTTTTTGAAAAAGGAGTTCCTTGGTGAAGGGACTGTTGCCTCTAAGGTCGAACTTGAGGAAGTTCGGTAGGTTGAAAAACCAACACAAGTAGCTGAACCTGAACCGGATTAGGTTAGATCAGATCCAGAGCCCATTGTTCCTACACCCTTAAGGTGATCTAGTAGAGTACCACGTCAACCAGACAGACACTATGGTTTCTTGGTCCGAGATGGCGATCCTATCGAACTTGATGAAAACGATGAGGATCCGATCACCTACATGGATGCAATGCAGAGACCTGACTCTGAGAAATGGCTAGAGGCCATGAAATCCGAAATGGAGTCCATGAAGGTCAACGATGTGTGGACATTGGTTGACCCACCTGAAGGAGTAAAACCCATAGGGTGTAAGTGGGTCTTCAAGAGGAAGAGGGGCGCAGACGAAAAGGTGAAAACCTATAAAGCCCGTCTGGTTGCCAAAGGATATCGTCAACGTTATGGTATAGACTATGATGAGACATTTTCTCCTGTGGCAATGCTCAAATCCATTCGGATTATGCTTACGATAGCTGCTCATCTGGACTATGAAATCTGGCAGATGGATGTGAAGATAGCTTTCCTAAATGGAGAGCTGGACGAAGAGGTGTATATGATACAACCTGAAGGGTTCACATCCACAGATGAGTCTAAGGTGTGCAGGCTACAGATGTCTATTTATGGACTTAAGCAGGCATTCCAGAGTTGGAACATACATTTTGATAGGACGATCAAGATGTATAGCTTCATTAAGAACAGAGAAGAGCCCTGCATTTATAAGTGGGCTAATGGTCCAGTAGTGGTATTTCTTGTATTGTATGTGGATGACATTCTTTTAATCAGGAATGATGTCCCTGCATTACAGGGAATAAAGATTTGGCTGTCGTCATAGTTCTCCATGAAGGATCTGGGAGAAGCTTGCTACATCCTAGGGATGAGGATCTATAGGGATAGATCTAAAAGGTTGCTTGGCTTATCCCAGTATACTGTTATGATCCAGGTGGTGTGTCCAAGGCCCAGGGGACCAAGGGTAAGGCCAAGGTCCATCATTCATGAGGGCTTCATGGAGGCTCTAGGGCTAGTTGGGCCCTAGGTTGAAAGGCTGTGGGCCTTTCGGATTCTTGAGGTCTAGGTTATGTGGGCCTTAAGGGACCAACTCTTTATGGGCCAGGTCTGGACCCAGGGTAGGTGAGATTAGGTTGAGTCATGGGTGTACATGGGCTTGGGTTAACCTAATCTCTCATAGAGTTGGTCAAGGGAGTTTTGGGTTTGGGTCACTTGATCCGATGTTTATATATACATGTACTTGTATAAGATTGATTAAGCCAAAGAATACAAGAAACCATTTTCTCCCAAGTCTCTCTCTCTCTCTCTTCTCCCTCTCTCTCCAACCATTCTCCACACCCCAAAAGCAAGAAACCCTAGGGTTTCTTGCCGCCAGTCCATAAAAGGAAAGAGAAGAAGGGGAGGTGCTAGCCCCTTCCCCCTTGCAGCCGCCTACCAGATCTGCTCTCCCCCTTTTGCAGGCATCCAAACACCAGATCCAAGATCTAGAATCTCTTGAGAAGAGGTTGGTACAAGTCTCTCTTAGATCTAGAGTTGATCTGAGATCGTTTGAGGCATGGGTGAGATCTCCATCAACAGATCTACAAGAAAGGCTGCAGCAGGGCAGATCTATGAGGTCTGTCTCCATCTATCTTTTTTCTCATCTAGAATATCCTAATTTGAGATCTATGAATTGAAAGACCTCAGTCCAGGTCTGATCTGGTTGGATACCAGATCTTGGATTTTTTAGAGGTAGTTTCAGAGGCATTCTTTATCTGGAACGAAAGGCTGACGAAGAAGACAGCAACCAGGTTGATTTCGTCAAGGGCCTTGGATCGTGTCCAGACGACTCCAGATCTATTCATTGCTGGTTCTGCTGCACCCAAGGTCCGTGGGAGGAGCCAGGATCATGCTCCAATAGTTGGTATCAGAGCCATAGTGGTGAGGAAGCGGTTCCAAGCATGAGAAGTTGAAGATCCCAAGTGCTGAAAATTTTCAGCAAGGTACCATCAAGGTATATTCTACACTTCTTGATTTTATATTGCTTGTTTGGCTTGGATCCAGTCATGGGAAGCAATATAAAAGTCGAGTTTGAGAAGTTTGATGGCAAGAGAAATTTTTCCATATGGAAAATCCGGGTGGAGGATCTTCTGGTGCAAGCAGATCTGGATCAGGCTTTGGATGAGAAACCTGAGGGAATGACAGATAGACAGTGGGCATCGTTGGAGAAGAAAGCATGCTCGATGATCAGAGGATGTTTGGTGGATGCAGCGTTGTATTCGGTGCTGGAAGAAAAGACCCCGAAGGGCCTTTGGTTGAAGTTGCACACCATGTATATGGGGAAGAATATGTGCAACAAGCTGATGTTGAAGAAGAGGTTGTACAGTTTTTGAATGCAGGAGGGATCTGATGTGATTGGCCATATTCAGAGGTTCGACCAGTTGTGCACAGAGTTGGTGAATATTGAGGTGAAGCTGGATGAGGAGGAGAAGTCTCTGTTGCTTCTTTGTTCGCAGCCTGGATCATATGATTCTTTGGTGACTACACTGCTCTACGGCAAAGAGACTCTGGAGTATGAGGACATGGTCTCGGTGCTGAGGTCTAATGAGCAGAGGGAAAAGTTGACCAGAGATTGGGCTCCCTAGGAAGGTTTGGTAGTAGGGGAGAGGACAGGTAGAGGCAGAGGCAGAAGCAAGTCTAGGGGGCGGTCCAAGTTCAGAAAGGGAAAGAAAGAGGTGAAATGCTTCAAGTGCAACGAGTTCGGGCACTTCAAGCGAGAATGTCCACTATGGAAGAGCAAGAAGGGAGAAAGAAGTGGCTCAGAATCAGTGAGTGCAGTTGCTGGGCAGCAGGTGGAGGATGATCTACTTATGGTATCAGATGGTCACAGGCATCACACAGAGGAGTGGACACTAGACTCCGCGTGCTCACATCACTACACACCACACAGGTCTTGGTTTGCGACATACACCAAGACAGATGAGGGATCAGTGACTCTAGGCAACAATCATCCTTGCAAGGTGGCTGGGATAGGGACAGTCAGGGTGAGGATGTTTGATGGGATTGTGAGAACATTGACAAATGTAAAGCACATCCCGGAGCTGGAAAAGAATCTGGTGTCCCTTGGCTACTTGGAGCGCAGTGAATACAGCTTCAGCAGTAGGGCTAGAAGCGGAGTAATGAACATCTCCAATGGAGCTATGGTGGTGATGAGAGGCAGGAGGTTGGATAATAACCTCTATCGCATGGAGGGATCTATGGTGACTGGAGAGTCTGATGCAGCAGCTGCAGCACAGGACCAGGAGGGGACTTACAGGATGTGGCACTACCGCCTAGGCCACATGGGTGACAGGGGGCTGAGGGAGTTGAGCAGGAGAGGACTCATCTCTGATCTGGAGGATGGTTCTACAGGGGAGATCTGTGAGCCTTGCCAGATGGAAAAGCAGAGGAGAGTTCAGTTCAACATCAGTACAGCCCGCAGTGCAGCCCCTCTGGAGTTAGTACACACGGATGTGTGGGGACCAGCCCCAGTTTTAGCTAGGAATGGGGCCAGATACTTTATGACCCTGATTGATAATTTCTTAAGGAAACTCTGGATTTACTTCATGAGAGAGAAGTCAGAGGTCTTTATCAAGTTCAAGATCTGAAAAGCCGAGGTGGAGAAGGAGCAGGGGAGGAGCATGAAGTGTCTAAGGTCAGACAATGGCGGGGAGTACACCAGTAGAGAGTTCCAGGACTACTGTGAGGAGTATGGGATCAGGAGACACTTCTCAGTTAAGGGGACTCCATAGCAGAATGGGGTGGCCGAGAGGATGAATAGAACACTTTTGAAAAAGGCACGATGCATGAGGCAGCAGGTAGGGCTTCCAATGGCGTTCTGGGTTGACACAGTTGATGCAGCCAGTTACATGGTCAATCGGTCACCTCACACCAGGTTGGATGGCAGGCTTCCAGAGGAGTGTGGTCTGGGAGGACAGTTGGGCTGGGCCATCTACGGATATTTGGGTGCACGGCCTATATGCACATTGGAGCTGGTGAGCGGAGCAAGCTAGACGCCAGATCATGCAAGATGGTATTTTTAGGCTATCCGCGAAGAGTCAAGGGATAAAGGCCGTGGGATCCCTTGAAAAAGAAGGTCATCATTAGTCGGGATATGACTTTTGATAAGGAGTCAGTCCTACGGAGGCAAGCAGGCATGGAGGAGCAGCAGGAGCAAGAGGAGGTCCAGCAGGGCGCTGCTGGACAGCTTACCTCTTTGATTTTGCCTCTTGTAGGTACTACTGGAGGACATGACATTCAGGTGGAGCACCTACCTAAGGTGTCTCCACAGGTGGAGAGGATTCGGATGGATGATCGAGGTGGAGAGGTCCAGCAGGAGCGAGCTAGATCGAAGACTGATATCAGTGTTGCCCTACACAAGCCCAAGAGGACCATCAGGCAACCAGACCGATATGGCTTCGAGGAGACACTGTCATATGCCCTGGTGATAGCGAATGGAGATCCATACACATATCAGGAGGCTATTGAGAGCTAGAATAGAGAGCGGTGGGTCCAAGCGATGTCCGAGGAGATGCAGTCTCTCCACCAGAACCAGAAGTGACGATTGGTGCAGTTGCCATAGGAGAAGAGGCCCATTGGCTGCAAATGGGTCTACAGTCGCAAGGACAGAATGGAGCTGGTTGAGGCCTTGGGACACCAAGGTAAAGATTGTTATGATCCAGGTGGTGTGCCCAAGGCCCAGGGGACCAAGGCTAAGACCAAGGTCCATCATTCATGAGGGCTTCATGGAGGCTCTAGGGCTAGTTGGGCCCTAGGTTGAAAGGCTGTGGGCCTTTCGGGTTCTTGAGGTCTAAGTTATGTGGGCCTCAAGGGACCAACTCTTTATGGGCCAGGTCTAGACCCAGGGTAGGTGAGATTAGGTCGAGTCATGGGTGTACATGGGCTTGGGTTAACCTAATCTCCCATAGAGTTGGTCAAGGGAGTTTTGGGTTTGGGTCACCTGACCCAGTGTTTATATATACATGTACTTGTATAGGTTTGATTAAGCCAAGGAATACAAGAAACTATTTTCTCCCAAGTCTCTCTCTCTCTTCTCCCTCTCTCTCCAGCCATTCTCCATGCCCCAGGAGCAAGAAACCCTAGGGTTTCTTGCCGCCAGTCCATAAAAGGAAAGAGAAGAAGGGGAGGCGCTAGCCCCTTCCCCCTTGCAGCCGCCTACCAGATCTGCTCTCCCCCTCTTGTAGGTGCCCAAACATCAGGTCCAGAACCTGAAATCTCTTGAGAGGAGGTTGGTACAACTCCCTCTCAGATCTGGAGTTGATCTGAGATCGTTTGAGGTGTGGGTGAGATCTCCATCAACAGATCTACAAGAAAGGCTGCAGCAGGGCAGATCTGTGAGGTCTGTCTCCATCTATCTTTTTTCTCATCTAGAATACTCTGATTCGAGATCTACAAATTGGAAAACCTCGGTCCAGGTCTGATCTGGTTGGGTACCAGATCTTAGAATTTTTAGAGGTAGTTTCAGAGGCGTTCTTCTCTGAAACGAAAGGCTGACGAAGAAGACAGCAACCAGGCTGATTTCGTCAAGGGCCTTGGATCGTGTCCAGACGACTCCAGATCTATTCATTACTGGTTTTGCTGCACCCAAGGTCTGTGGGAGGAGCCAGGATCGTGCTCTAATAGATACTATGCTGAAGAGATTCAGCATGGAGAATTCCAAGAAAGGCTATCTACCGATAGGCCATGGAATTTCTTTCTCAAAGAGGGATTGTCCGACAACACCTCAAGAGAGAGAGCGTATGGATAGAATTCCATATGCTTCGACAGTGGGATCTATCATGTACGCCATGACATGTACATGACCAGATGTGGCATACTCACTAGGGGTAGTAAGTAGATACCAATCTGATCCAGGAGAGAATCACTGGAAGGTTGTTAAAACCATCCTGAAGTATTTGAGAAATACTAAGGACCAGTGGCTTGTTTATGATGAATCGGACTTGAGACTTATAGGGTTTACAGACTCTAGTTTCCAGTCTGATCATGATGATAGCAAGAGTGTGTCGGGATTTATTTTTATCCTTAATGGTGGAGCTGTCTGCTGAAAAAGTTTCAAGCAGCACACAGTGGCTGATTCAGTTTGCGAGGCGGAGTATGTCGCTGCATCAGATGCTGCCAAAGAAGCGGTGTGGCTGAGAAAATTCATCACCGAGCTCGGAGTGGCACCCTTCCTTGTTGGTCCAGTTCTGCTCTACTGTGACAACTCTGGAGCCATTGCTTAGGCGAAGGAACCGAAGGCGCACCAGCGGATGAAGCATATTCTGTGCCGCTACCATCTCATCCGAGAAATCATGGATCGAGGAGATGTCGACCTTCAGAAGATCGATGGGAAGGAGAACCTGGCCGACCCATTCACTAAAGCCATTACGATGAAGGAGTTCGATGACTTCAAGTCGAAGATGGATATTAGATACTGCACCGATTGGCTTTAGGCCAAGTGGGAGATTGTTGGGAATAGTGTCCCAAAGCCAATCGTCAGCCTGTTGACGATTGTGCTCCTTTTTGTATTAGTATATAAATTATAAATAAATAAAATTTATTTTGGTATTTTCATCACAAATTATTTCATCTTTTAATGAACTCCTGTGTTGTGGTGAAGTCCTTAGGACTATTTAGACTCGACAAAGGAGGATTTGTCGTTTAGTCCTTAAACCTGTTCGCGACCAAATGATACGTTGTTACCAAGGACAACAATATTTATCAAGCATAGGTCATTGTGTGCCATATGGGTTGGTTGTCCTCTTAACCAAGGAGTGTGGAGACACTGGTATGGCATACAGGTGAGATGTAAGGGTACATCTGCACTGAACGTGACCAACTCTGAAGCTATTTCTGCTGTCAAAGTTTGCTCCGATGGGATATGGGTATAACTATCCCTCCAACCTGAGACCGCCACGGTGACTTGCAAGCAACTCACTGCACTTAGGCACTGGACTACCTGAATTTCTAATTCAGTGACGGAAGGATGCTAGATGTAGTCAAGTACTTGACTTGTCGGTGCGTGTGTCAAGATGGGATTGACCACTCCAGTTCAGGAGCTGTGTACAGTCGTATTTCAATTTAGCAAAATCTTGGCCAGGGTAGTCCTAGTGAGGAGTCACAGGACTGTTTGAGTTGAGCACAATTCGGATGATCTAATCAGGGTTGACAGTTTAATCCTGAGTCATCCTAAACACAGGGGTCAAAAGGGATGAATTATGCAGTCACCATATTCACGTAGGTTCTGAGTATTGCGATTGCGACTATTCGACCTATCCGGATGTTGGGTACCATTGCTAGATGGTCACTTCGATTAGTACAGGAATTGATTCCTGTGCTACCGACTTAGATTCGAACCTGCGGGGTCACACACATTAGAGGTTCCTATCTGGTCTGATGGCTGATGAAGAGTTCTAATGCTCATGGACTATGAGTCCTATGTGTCTGAAATTCTATGATCGAGAATCAGGATTCTCTTATCATGAGTCTCACACATTTTGGGTACCGGGGTCAAGAGTCCCACTGGTTTGGGACTCTTCGATCAAGGTTTCATATCGATGGACTTTGATACCCGATTGCCCATCGGATTTGGACTCAGTATTTATGAGAGGTTTAATTAATGATTTGATCACTAATTAACTCAATTTGATTGAGTAATTATTTTTGGATCAAGTCCAATTGAATTGAATTCAGTTGGGTTTGACCCGATTAGGTCAAGTGATGACCTAATCGTCGAAGTGGTTTGGTCCCTAATTTGATCAGGGGTTGGGCTTAGTCAATTCTTGATTTGATTAAGATTTTATTGAGCTTAATTAAGCCTAATTAAGTTAGATTTAATTTAGTCTAATTGTGCTTAACCAATTTTGATTAGGTTGGCTCAATTAGGTTCAAACTACCTTGACTTTTCTCCCTGCGCCACCTCACTTCTTTAGCGTCCATTTGAATCATGAGAAGCAACTTCTCATGAATTTTCTCCCACACAGAAGGCATCCCACGCCCCACATTTGTGCACCATATGGGTGGATGAAGATGGTTGGTTGGCTATTCAAATTTAAAAGAAAGTTTGAATTTGAATGAGCAACCAACTTCATGCGCCACCTCTTATCCTTTTGTACGCCCCATGTTCTGCATGAGAAAGTGTTTCTCGTGTAAATTCTCCATGCACAAAGAAGCTACGCCCCTTCTCTTCTCATGCCTAGAGTGGATAGGGATGAGTTGGTTTGTATTTGAATTCAAATTTGATTTGAATTCAAGTGTGCAACCACTTATCTTTATCCTCTCACGCGGATAAGACACGTCTTGCACTATTTTAAAAGAGAAAGAGATGTGGGGCGTGCATAGAATTTTTTTCTGAGAGAAAGAAGGGGATGTGAGGAAGCTTTCTATGTGAGGTGAAGGTCCAAAACCTTCCGAGAGAGAAGAAAAGAAAAGAAACAAAAGTGGGCGCAGAGTTCTCTTGTGTACCCTAGGGTTTTGGCTTAGGGTTCGGGAAGTGAGAACGTGAGCTACGAGTGTCGTGAGCCCACCAAACTTCAGGAAGAGCATTATCATCCTCTCTACCATCTTTACTAATGATCTAGAGTATTTGAGAAGTCAGCAAACATCGATCAAAGGAGTTCGATCAACATCGGCCATCAAAAAGGTGCAGTCACGAACTAGCATTCGTGAGGAGCCGATCAGATCGGGAGCTTCATGTAGACAATCCGCAGAGGCCAGACACGCTATGTGGCTATGTTGCGATGATTAGACCCTTTCGATAATGATCAGATTACGGTGATCGACTATCCGCATAAAGATAATGTGTTCTGAACACACAACAGTGAATTGTTTACTGTTCAAATTTGAATTTCTAATTTAAATGCATGTATGCTATATATCATATTTAGATCCTAGTGTAGAGTAAATACATGTTAATTAATTAGATTAATTAATAATTTTCACTGTAAAATAGTGATTTTGAAAAAGTTTTAAAATTATCATTTTACCCCTGCACTAAAATTTCACTTCAGTGCCATCTTCAACGCCAAAATGCGGGATGGTGTCACTGATCATATATTGTACATGATCGAGCTGATGGAATGATTGAGCAAGCTTGACTTTTTCTTGCATGAACAACTTGAAAAAGATGCAATACTGAACTCGCTGCCCAAGTCTTATCTCCCATTCCTCACTCATTATAGAATGACAAAGCCTGAAGTAAACTACCATGGGTTACTGGGGTTGCTTCAGAACTTTGAGAAAGATCACCAACTCCATAAGAAGTTGGTGAACTTAGTGAGAGGTTCATCTTCTAGTTCTCGATCCTTTAAGAAAGGGAAGAAGAAAGTGAAGAAGGTGCAAGTTCAGGCTGGGACATCTGTGCAGGGCCAGACCAAAAAAATCAAACCCGATAAGAGTCAAGCTGAATGCTTCTTTTGCAAGAAGTGGGGGCACTGGAAGAGAAATTGTCCCTAGTACATTGCCTCTCTGGATCTGAATAGGCAGAGAAAGCAGCAAGTTGTTGCTGGGCAAGGTATTTATATGATAACTTCTTGCAATTTCTCTATTTATGATATAACTGACTGGGTATTGGATACCAGTAGCCCTTACCATATTTGCAATTCATTGCTGTTATGATCCAGGTGGTGTGCCCAAGGCCCAGGGGACCAAGGCTAAGGCCAAGGTCCATCATTCATGAGGGCTTCATGGAGGCTCTAGGGCTAGTTGGGCCCTAGGTTGAAAGGCTGTGGGCCTTTCGGGTTCTTGGGTCTAGGTTATGTGGGCCTCAAGGGACCAACTCTTTATGGGCCAGGTCTGGGCCCAAGATAGGTGAGATTAGGTCGAGTCATGGGTATACATGGGCTTGGGTTAACCTAATCTCCCATAGAGTTGGTCAAGGGAGTTTTGGATTTGGGTCACTTGACCCTGTGTTTATATATACATGCACTGTATAGGTTTGATTAAGCCAAGAGAATACTAAACTCTTTCTCCCAAGTCTCTCTCTCTCTTCTCCCTCTCTCTCCAGCTATTCTCCATGCCCCAGGAGCAAGAAACCCTAGGGTTTCTTAACGTCAAGTCCCAAAAAGGCAGGAAAAGCAAGGGGAGGCGCTAGGCTCCCCCTTTGTGCCGCCAACCACTTTTCTCTCTCCCTCTCTTTCAGTCATCCAAACATCAGGTCTAGGATCTGAAATCTCTTGAGAAGAGGTTGGTACAAGTTTCTTTCAGATCTGGAGTTGATCTGAGGTCGTTTGAGGTGCGGGTGAGATCTCCATCAACAGATCTACAGAAAAGGCTGCAGCAGGACAGATCTGCAAGGTCTGGTTCTATCTACCTTTTTCTCTATCTAGAATACCCCAATTTGAGATCTATAATTGAAAGACCTTGATCCAGGCCTGATCTGATTGGGTACCAAATTTTGGATTTTTTAGAGGTGATCTTAGAGGTGTTCTTCATCTGGAACGAAAGCCTGATGAAGACGACAACAACCAGGCTGATTTTGTCAAGGGCCTTCGATCGAGTCTAGAAGTCTCCAAATTTGTTTGTTCCTGGTTCTACTGCACTCAAGGTTTATGGGAGGAGCTAGAATCATGCTTCAATAGTTGGTATCAGAGCCACAGTGGTGAGGAAGTGGTTCCAAGTGCGAGAAGTTGAAGATCTCAAGTGCTGAAAATTTTCAGCAAGGTACCATCAAGGTATATTCTACACTTCTTGATTTTATATTGCTTGTTTGGCTTGGATCCAGTCATGGGCAGAAATATGAAGGTCGATTTCGAGAAGTTTGATGGTAAGAAAAATTTTTTCATATAGAAAATCTGGGTGGAGGATCTTCTGGTGCAAGCAGATCTGGATCAGGCTTTGGATGAGAAGCCTGAGGGAATGATAGATAGACAGTGGGCATCGTTGGAGAAGAAAGCATGCTCGGTGATCAGAGGATATTTGGTGGATGCGGCATTGTATTCGATGCTGGAAGAAAAGACCCCGAAGGGCCTTTGGTCGAAGTTGCACACCATATATATGGAAAAAAATATGTGCAACAAGCTAATGCTGAAGAAGAGATTGTACAGTCTTCGGATGCAGGAGGGATCAGATGTGATTGGCCACATTCAGAGGTTCGACCAGTTGTGCATGGAGTTGATGAATATCGGGGTGAAGCTGGATGAGGAGGACAAGTCCCTATTGCTTTTGTGTTCGCTGCCAGGATCATATGACTCTTTGGTGACTAAACTGCTCTACGGCAAGGAGACTCTGGAATATGAGGACATGGTCTCGGTGCTGAGGTCTAATGAGCAAAGAAAAAAGTTGACCAGAGATCGGGCTCCCCAGGAGGGTTTGGCAGTAGGGGAGAGGACAGGTAGAGGCAGAGGCAGAAGCAAGTCCAGGGGGCAGTCCAAGTCCAGGAAGGGAAAGAAAGAGATGAAATGCTTCAAGTGCAATGAGTCCGAGCACTTCAAGCGAGAATGTCCACTATGGAAGAGCAAGAAGGGAGAAAGAAGTGGCTCAGAATCAGTGAGTGCAGTTGCTGGGCAGCAAGTGGAGGATGATCTACTTGTGGTATCAGATGGTCATAGGTATTACACAGAGGAGTGGACACTAGACTCTGCGTGCTCACATCACTACACACCACACAGGTCTTGGTTTGCGACATACACCAAGACAGATGAGAGATTAATGACTCTAGGCAACAATCATCCTTTCAAGGTGGCTGGGATAGGGACAGTCAGGGTGAGGATGTTTGATGGGATTGTGAGGACATTGACAAATGTAAAGCATGTCCCAGAGCTGGAAAAAAATCTGATGTCACTAGGCTACTTGGAGCGCAGTGGATACAGCTTCAGCAGTAGGGCTAGAAGTGGAGTACTGAACATCTCCAATGGAGCTATGGTGGTGATGAGAGGCAGGAGGTTGGACAATAATCTCTATCACATGAAGGGATCTGTAGTGATCAGAGAGTCTGATGCAGCAGTTGCAGCACAGGACCAGCAGGGGGCTTACAGGATGTGGCACTTCCGCCTAGGCCACATGGGTGACAAGGGGCTGAGGGAGTTGAGCAGGAGATGACTCATCTCTGATCTGGAGGATGGTACTACAGGGGAGATCTGTGAGCCTTACCAGATGGGAAAGCAGAGGAGAGTTCAGTTCAACATCAGTACAACCCGTAGTGCAGCCCCTCTGGAGTTAGTACACACGGATGTGTGGGGACCAGCCCCAGTTTCAGCTAGGAATGGGGCCAGATACTTCATGACCCTGATTGATGATTTTTCAAAGAAACTCTGGATTTACTTCATGAGAGAGAAGTCTGAGATCTTCACCAAGTTCAAGATCTGGAGAGCTGAGGTGGAGAAGGAGCAGGGGAGGAGCGTGAAGTGTCTAAGGTCAGACAATGGAGGAGAGTACACCAGCAGAGAGTTTCAGGACTACTGTGAGGAGTGTGGGATCAGGAGACACTTCTCAGTTAAGGGGACTCCACAGTAGAATGGGGTGGCTGAGAGGATGAACAGAACACTTTTGGAAAAGGCACGATGCATGAGGCTGCAGACAGGGCTTCCAAAGGCGTTCTGGGTTGACACAGTTGACGCAGCGGGTTACTTGGTCAATCGGTCACCTCACACCAAGTTGGATGGCAGGCTTTCAGAGGAGGTGTGGTCTGGGAGGACAGTTGGGCTGGGCCATCTACGGGTATTTGGGTGCACGGCCTATGTGCACATTGGAGCTGGTGAGCGGAGCAAGCTAGATGCCAGATCATGCAAGACGGTGTTTCTAGGCTATCCACGAGGAGTTAAGGGATATAGACTGTGGGATCCCTTGGAAAAGAAGGTCATCATTAGTCGGGATGTGATTTTTGATAAGGAGTCAGTCCTACAGAGGCGAGTAGGCATGGAGGAGCAGCAGGAGCAGGAGGAGGTCCAACAGGGCGCTGCTGGACAGCTTACCTCTTTGATTTTGCCTATTGCAGGTACTATGGGAGGACATGACATTTAGGTGGAGAACCTACCTAAGGTGTCTCCACAGGTGGAGAGGACTCGAACGGATGATCGAGGTGGAGAGGTCCAGCAGGAGCGAGCTGGATCGAAGACTGATATCGGTGTTGCCCTACACAAGCCCAAGAGGACCATCAGGCAACCGGACCGATATGGCTTCGAGGAGATGCTGTCATAT
Organism: Elaeis guineensis; assembly: GCF_000442705.2. Taxonomy (NCBI): domain Eukaryota; kingdom Viridiplantae; phylum Streptophyta; class Magnoliopsida; order Arecales; family Arecaceae; genus Elaeis; species Elaeis guineensis. The sequence continues at coordinate 30,542,498 of NC_026007.2, forward strand.
GCCCTGGTGATAGTGAATGGAGACCCATATACATATCAGGAGGCTATTGAGAGCCAGGACAGAGAGCGGTGGGTCCAGGCGATGTCCGAGGAGATGCAGTCTCTCCACCAGAATCAGACGTGGTGATTGGTGTAGTTGCCACAGGGGAAGAGGCCCATTGGCTGCAAATGGGTCTACAGTCGCAAGGAAGGGCCTTCAGAGCAGGGAGGTGTCAGATTCAAGGTGAGGTTAGTGGCCAAGGGATACTTCTAGAAAGAAGGCATCAACTTCAGCGAGGTCTTCTTTCCCATCATCAGACATACTTCCATCAGAGTGTTGCTGAGCATTGTAGCAGCTCAGGATTTAGAGCTGGTGCAGATGGATGTCAAGATGGTATTCCTCCATGGGCATTTGGAGGAGAGGATTTACATAGAGTAGCCACCCGGTTTCAGGGATCCAGGATCAGAGGGAAAGGTTTGTTTGTTGCAGAAGTCGCTGTACGGGCTGAAGCAGTCGTCGAGGCAATGGTACAAGCGGTTCGACTCCTATATGCGCAACATTGGACTTTCCAGGTGCGAGTTTGATCCCTGTGTTTATGTTCAGTCTCTTGAAGATGGTTCTAGGTTGTTCCTACTCTTGTATATGGATGACATGCTTATAGCATGCAAGAGTAGGAAGGTTGTGCAGGATCTGAAGGCATCCTTATCTCGAAAGTTTGAGATGAAGGATTTGGGCCCTACAAGGAAGATCTTAGGCATGGAGATTTTCAGAGATCGAGCTTGGAGGGTGCTGCATCTATCTCAGGGGGGCTACATACAGAAGGTCTTAGAGAGGTTCGGGATGAAGGGAGCAAAGCCGGTGGAGCTGCCACTTGCCGGTCACTTCAGACTCTCGAAGACCATAGCACCACAGACTGAGGTGGAGGCTCAGGAGATGGAGATGGTTCTTTATGCCTCAGGAGTTGGGAGCTTGATGTATGTGATGGTCTGTTGTAGGCCAGACATCGCTCATGCAGTGAGTCAGGTTAGCAGGTTCATGGCGCAGCCTGGCAGGGAGCACTGGAGAGCTCTGAAGTGGATATTCAGATACCTGACGGGTTCAGTTGGAGTTGGCATCTGCTACGGATAGCAAGGAGGTGCAATGGGATACTCTGACATGTCCAGGGAGGCTCAGGGGTTGATTGACAGTTATGTAGATGCAGACTTCGGTGGAGATGTGAATACCTAGAGGTCTACGACAGGCTTCATCTTTAGCCTATATAGAGGTCCTATTTCTTGAAGATCGAGTTTGCAGCCTATCACGGCCCTATCCACTACAGAGGTGGAGTACATCAGGCTAACAGAAGTAGCTAAGGAGGCAATTTGGCTGAAAGGTTTGTTGATGGAGATGGACCTTACTCGGGAGGCCATTAGAGTGCACTGTGACAGCCAGAGTGCACTTCTATTAGCACAGAACTCAGTTTATCATGCAAGGACAAAGCACATCGACATTCGATATCATCAGATCAAGGAGCTTGTGGAGGATGGTGAGGTGGAGCTGGTAAAGGTACACACCAAGGAGAACCCAGCTGATGCACTTACGAAGGTACTTCCACGGGATAGCTTTCAGAGATGTGTTGAGCTGATGCGGCTGATGGATAGAGTGGAGCTGGTTGAGGCCTTGGGACACCAAGGTGGAGATTGTTGTGATCCAGGTGGTGTGCCCAAGGCCCAGGGGACCAAGGCTAAGGCCAAGGTCCATCATTCATGAGGGCTTCATGGAGGCTCTAGGGCTAGTTGGGCCCTAGGTTGAAAGGCTGTAGGCCTTTCGGGTTCTTGAGGTCTAGGTTATGTGGGCCTCAAGGGACCAACTCTTTATGGGCCAGGTCTGGGCTCAGGATAGGTGAGATTAGGTCAAGTTATGGGTGTACATGGGTTTGGGTTAACCTAATCTCCCATAGAGTTGGTCAAGGGAGTTTTGGGTTTGGGTCACTTGACCCTGTGTTTATATATACATGCACTGTATAGGTTTGATTAAGCCAAGGGAATACTAAACTCTTTCTCCCAAGTCTCTCTCTCTCTTCTCCCTCTCTCTCCAGCTATTCTCCATGGCCCAAAAGCAAGAAACCCTAGGGTTTCTTGCCGCTAGGTCCCAAAAAGGCAGGAAAAGCAAGGGGAGGCGCTAGGCTCCCCATTTGTGCCGCCAACCACTTTTCTCTCTCCCTCTTTTGCAGTCACCCAAACATTAGGTCCAAGACCTGAAATCTCTTGAGAAGAGGTTGGCACAAGTTTCTCTCAAATCTGGAGTTGATCTGAGGTCGTTTGAGGTGCGGGTGAGATCTCCATCAACAGATCTACAGGAAAGGCTGCAGCAGGATAGATCTGCAAGGTCTTGTTCTATTTACCTTCTTCCCTATCTAGAATATCCCGATTCGAGATATATGAATTGAAAGACCTCGGTCCAGGCCTGATCTGGTTGGGTACCAAATCTTGGATTTTTTAGAGGTGATCTTAGAGGCGTTCTTCATCTGGAAAGAAAGCCAAACGAAGAAGACAGCAACCAGGCTGATTTTGTTAAGGGCCTTCGATCGAGTCCAAAAGTCTCCAGATTTATTCGTTGTTGGTTCTGCTGCACCCAAGGTCCATGGGAGGAGCCGGGATCGTGCTCCAGTAGTTGCAGGGGTTGCAGGTCAGTAGGAGATTCGAGCAAGGTGAGAGGTTCCTGAACGTTGGAGATGGAAGACCAGTTCCAGTTCTAGCATTAAAAATCTTGAAACTTGTATTTGAATCCCATATCATTGTTCTTAATGATTGTCATTTCTGTCCCAATTTCTTTTTAAATATTATTTCTGTAGGCCTTCTGGCCAAAAATGATTATGAAATTTCAATAAAGAAACAAATTTGTAATGTCATTGAGAATGGTGTTACTATTTTTTATGGACACTTGAACAATGGTGTGTATATGTTATCACAATCTATTAATGTAGTCTATTCAACTGGCAAGCACCCAAGATTAGATAGTGTGTCAGATATCTACCTATGGCACTGTAGGCTAGGTCATATAAACAAGAACAGAATAAACAGGTTGACTAAAGAGAAAATTCTCGAAGTCAGTGATTGTGAATTACTTCCAACCTGTGAGTCATGTCTTCTTGGTAAAATGATCAAGTCACCTTTTACTGGAAAAAGTGAGAGAGCTACTGAGCTCTTGAGCCTAGTACATACTGATGTATGCAGACCCATGAGCACAAGTGCTAGAGGTGGATATTTCTACTTCATAACTTTCATGGATGACCTATCTAGATATGGATATGTCTATCTGATGAAACATAAGTCGGATTCATTTGAAATGTTCAAACGATTCCGAAGTGAAGTAGAAAAACAAACTGGGAAGAGTATTAAAACTCTTCGATCTGATCGAGGAGGAGAATACCTTTCTAGTGAGTTTCTCACATATCTAGGAGAGAATGGGATTCTCTCCCAATGGACTCCTCCAGGAACACCACAGCATAATGGTGTGTTTGAAAGGAGGAATCGGACTCTGTTAGACATGGTCCGATCCATGATGGGTTTTGCTAGCTTGCCGATATCCTTCTGGGGATATGCACTCGAATCGGCCTGTTATCTGTTAAATAGGGTTCCAAGTAAGTTTGTAATTAAGACTTCATATGAGATATGGATAGGGCGTAAGCCAGCACTTTCACACCTTAGGGTCTGGGGGTGCCCGGCCTATGTCAAATGATTAGTCACAAACAAACTTGGACCTAGGTCTGACAAATGCATATTCATTGGGTACTCCAAAGAGATGAAAGGATATTTTTTCTACCATACTGATGAACAAAAGGTGTTCGTCAGCCTTAAGGCAATCTTTTTAAAAAAGAAGTTTCTTGGTGAACGAACCATTGCCTCAAAGGTTGAACTTGATGAAGTTCAACAGATAGAAGGACCGACACCAATAGCTGAACCTAAGTCAGATTTGATTGGATCAGATTCGGAGCCCAATGTACCTGCACCATTAAGACGATCTGATAGAGTACCACATCAGCCAGACAGATACTACGGTTTCTTGGTCCGAAATGGTGATCCCATCAAACTCGATGAGAATGATGAGGATCCGATCACCTATATGGATGCAATGCAGAGATCTGATTCTGAGAAATAGCTTGAAGCTATGAAATCCGAAATGGAGTCCATGAAGGTCAACGATGTATGGACATTGGTCGACCCACCTGAAGGGGTTAAACCCATTAGGTGTAAATGGGTCTTCAAAAGGAAGAGGGGCGCAGATGGAAAGGTGGAGACCTATAAAGCCCGTCTGGTTGCCAAGAGATATCATCAACGTTATGGTATTGACTATGACGAGATGTTTTCTCCTGTGGCAATGCTCAAATCTATTCAGATAATGCTTGCAATAGCTGTCCATCTGGATTATGAGATTTGACAGATGGATGTAAAGACAGCTTTCCTGAATGGAGAGCTGACCAAAGAGGTGTATGTGACACAACCTGAGGGGTTTACATCCACAGATGAGTCCAAGGTGTGCAAGCTTCAGAGATCCATTTATGGATTGAAGCAAGCTTCTCTGAGTTGGAACATGCATTTTGATAAGGTGATCAAAACGTATGGCTTCATTAAGAATGGAGAAGAATCCTGCATCTATAAATGGGCAAATGGTCCAGTTGTGATATTCCTTGTCTTGTATGTGGATGACATTCTCTTAATCGGGAATGACATCCCCGCACTACAGGGAATAAAAGTTTGGTTGTCATCACAGTTCTCCATGAAAGACTTGGGTGAAGCATCCTACATCCTAAGGATGAAGATCTATAGGGATAGATCTAAAAAGATGCTTGGGTTATCCCAGTCCACGTACATAGATACTGTGCTGAAGAGGTTCAGCATGGAGAATTCCAAGAAGGGCTATCTACCAATAGGCCATGAAATTTCTCTCTTTAAGAAGGATTGTCCGACAAGTCCTGAAGAGAAAGAGCGTATGAGTAGAGTCCCATATGCTTTGGCCGTGGGATCTATCATGTTCGCCATGACATGTACAAGACCAGATGTGGCATACTCACTAGGAGTAGTGAGTAGATACCAATCTGATCCTGGAGAAAATCACTAGAAAGTGGTTAAAGCCATCCTTAAGTATTTGAGAAATACTAAGGACCAATGGTTGGTTTATGGCGAGTCAGATCTGAAACTTGTGGGGTTCACAGACTCCAACTTTCAATCTGACCATGATGACAGTAGAAGCGTGTCGGGTTATATCTTTACTCTAAATGGTGGAGCTATCTGCTGGAAGAGTTCCAAGCAGCATAATGTGGTAGATTTTGTTTGTGAAGTAGAGTACATCGCAGCATCGGATGCCGCGAAGGAAGCTGTGTAGCTGAGAAAATTTATTAACGAGCTCAGAGTAGCACCCTCTCTCGGTGGTCCGGTCTTGCTCTACTGCTACAGCACTGGTGCCATAGCTCAGGCGAAGGAACCCAAAGCACACCAGCGGATGAAGCACATCTTGCCCCGCTTCCACCTGGTTCGGGAGATCGTGGATCGAGGTGACATCGACCTTCAGAAGATCGACGGAAAGGAGAACCTGGCCGACCTCTTCACTAAAGCCCTGACGATAAAGGAGTTCGACAACCACAAGTCGAAAATGGGTATTAGATACTGTGCCGAGTGGCTTTAGGATAAGTGAGAATTATTGAAAAATGTATCCCAAAAGTCAATCGTCAAACTGTTGACGGTTGAGCAACCAAGTATTATAAATGATTTGTTAATAAATAAAATATATTTTTGGCATTTTCATCATAAGTCTTCATCTTCTAATGAATTTCGTTGTTATGATGAAGTCCTTAGGGCTATTTAAGTTCGATAAAGAGAGGATTTATCGATTCGTCCTTAAAACTGTTTACGACCAAATGATAAGCTGTTAATAAGGATGACAGCTTCTATCGAGCATAGGTTACTGTAGGCCATATGGGTTGGTTGTCCTCTTAACCAAGGAGTGTAGAGACACTGGTATTGGCATATAGGTGAGATATAAAGGTACATCATCATTGAACGTGACCAACTCCAGAGCATTCTGCTGTCAAGAATGTCTCTGATGGGATATAGGTATAAGTGTCCCTTAGACCTGAGATCACCTCAGTGACTTGCAAGCAACTCACTGTGCTTTGGTACTAGACTAACTAAATTTTTAATTCAGCAATGGAAGGCTTCTGGGCACAGTCAAGTACTTGTGAAGTCAGAGTGTGATCGAGATGGGATTGACCACTCTAAGAGTTGGAGAAGAATGAGTCGCTGTATTTCAATTTAGCAAAACCTTGGTCAGGATAATCCATCAGATAGATTTGATATTTTGAAATACAATGTGGACAACCTGATCAGAGTTGACAGTTGAACTCTGAGATGTCCTATGATCATTTTGGTCAAGGGGATGAATTATATGGAAACTATATCCGCATGGGTTCTAAGGATGTTGTTCTACACATTTGACCTATCCGATCGTCGGGTACCATTGCTAGATGATCACTTCGATTGGTACAGAAATCTATTTCTATGCTACTGACATAGGTTCGGACCTATGAGGTCACACACATTAGAGTTCATGATCCGATCGGATGGTTGATCAATGATTAAGAGTCATTCTAGGGTTAAATGATCAATACGATTGACATTTAACCCAGTGCAAGTGTTGCAGGAGGATCGATTAGCAATTTGATTGCTAATTGATTTAATTTGATTAAGCCAATGGGTTGAGATTAAGTCTAATTAAATATGATTTAATTAGATTTGGTTTGGGCTTGATTGGATCAAGTCCAATTGGTTTATTGGATAAGCCAATTGCAAGGAAAAACTAGTCCTAGTTCAATTAGGATTGGGTCAACCTAATTTCTAATTTGATTAGAAAATTAAATCAGATTTAAATCTAATTTAATCTGATTAAATTAGGTTCTTAATTGGGTTAAGATCTATTTGAATTAGATTGATCTAATTTTGGTTTGATTTGGTTTGAGAAACCAAATTAAAATAAGTCATAAGATTGAATCCTAGTAAGACTAGGATTCCACCTTGCGCCACATAAGGCCCCCCCCCACACCCTCTCTCTTATTCCACACCAATCCTCTCTTATTTTGTGTGACAAAAGCCCTCTCCCAGGTCTCTCCCATGTCCACAAAAGGTTTTCTCTCTTCTTTCTTACATGGAAGGTGGTTTGGATCAAATCAAAGAGGAATAAGTTTGGATTTCGAATTCTATGAGATAGAGTTTTAAAAATCCAAAACTATTTCAATTTTGCACCGAATTTATCCAAATTTTTTTTGAAATTTTCATGAATTTTAGGGTACATATTGTATATCCTTTTCTAGTAATCCATATATGAAAATAAGGAGAAGGTTCTCAAGAGTTGGGCACCCCTTATCTTGCCATGTTTGGATAAGCCTTGACTAGGTATTTGACCTAGACAAGGACTCTATCATATCTCTCTCTATAAAATAAGTTTCTTTATGAAATTTTTAAAATAGATAGAGATTTGAGATATCTTTGGTCTATCCAAAAATTAGAGAGAAAAACCTTTGGATCGTGGAGATATGATAGACACAAGATAGGATGTTTAGAGAGAGAAATGAGAAGAAGAAGAGGGTCTTCTTCTAGGGTTGTTTGTTTTCATCTCTTCCCTTCCTCCATCTTGAGTTTTTTTAGAGTATCTCAGATTTGAAACTCCTCCTCCTACTTCTCAACTTTGGAAGAGCCCAAATCAAGAAGAAGGAGGCACCTGATCAACCATCAAAGAAGGATCAGCGCAGTACTAGCATACTGTGCTGATTTCTTGAAGCAGGACTTCTGATCGAGATTCGTGGGCTCGTGTGGACAACTCCTAGAGGCCGGACATATGTGTGGCTTGCAACATCATCCTCAAGCCCAGATCAGTGAGGTTAGAATGTCTAACTTGCAAGGTAATAGATCTGATCTATTGTTTAATACATACATTAGATGTAGTATAGAAACATGCTGATATGATCAACATGTAGTTCATGCTCTATATATTTTAATTTTTGATTTAATGCTATGTAATAATCATATAATAGGATCTTAGATCTAGGGATTCTCTAATTTTAGAAAATAAATTTTAATTTATTTTAGTCTTCCGCTGCATGATCTTTAAAAAGTTTCAAGATCTAACCCTGAAACCCTAGATCTGGTTCCTTCAAATTGGTTATGAACCTACCCTTAGATGTACATGGGTTGGCCAACCAAAGTTGGGCTTGTGTGCAGTCTAAGTGGATTCTAGTACCCACTAAAAAATTAGGATAATTCCTTAAACTAGAGGTAGAGGCTACCAATTCGAATAAAATAGTGGGAGAAACCTTTTGATTAAAGTCCAAATTTTTAGGTTTAATGAATCAATTACTAATTAGATTATGATTTTTTTTTATGCAGATATGGCCACTTTTCTATCGCTCCGATCATTGTTGGACAATGATAAGTTGGTGGGACCCAACTTCGGTAGCTGGTATCGAAAGTTGAAGATAGTCCTGGAGCATAAACGGATCCTATATGTGATAATGGATCCTGCACCTGAGGAGCCAGCTGCCAATGCACGTGGAACAGTCAGAGACACTTACCAGAAGTGGCTTAGTGACCGGACCACGGTGCACTGTATCATGCTGGCAGCCATGAGCGACGAGTTTAGTCACAGATTTGAGATGGCTCAGCCAAAGGACATACTTCAAGTGTTGGAGGATGCCTTTGGCGCACCCGATGACGCAGAGAGGCACAAGACTAGTTGTGCCATCTTCAACGCCAAAATACGGGATGGTGCCTCTGTCACTGATCATATATTATACATGATCGAGCTAATGAAACGATTGAGCAAGCTCGACTTTTTCTTGTATGAGCAGCTTGGAAAAGATGCAATACTGAACTCGCTGCCCAAGTCTTATCTTCCATTTCTCACTCATTATAGAATGGCAAAGCCTGAAGTAAACTACCATGGATTACGGGGTTGCTTCAGAACTTTGAGAAGGATCACCAACTCCACAAGGAGTCGGTGAACTTAGTGGGAGGTTCATCTTCTGGTTCTCGACCCTTTAAGAAAGGGAAGAAGAACAAGAAGAAAAAAGTGAAGAAGGTGCAAGTTCAGGCTGGGACATCTGTGCAGGGCTAGACCAAAAAGATCAAACCCGATAAGAGTCAAGCTGAATGCTTCTTGTGCAAGAAGCAAGGGCACTGGAAGAGGAACTGTCCCCAGTACATTGCCTCCCTGGACTCGAACAGGCAAAGAATGCAGCAAGTTATTGCTGGGCAAGGTATTTATATGATAACTCCTTGCAATTTCTCTATTTGTGATATAACTGACTGGGTATTGATACCGGTAGCCCTTACCATATTTGTAATTCATTGCAGGGGTTGCAGGTCAGTAGGAGATTCGAGCAAGGCGAGAGGTTCTTGAACGTTGGAGATGGAAGATCAGTTCCAGTTCTAGCATTAGGAATCTTGAAACTGTATTTGAATCCCATATCGTTGTTCTTAATGATTGTCATTTCTGTCCTAGTTTCTTTTTAAATGTCATTTCTGTAGGCCTTCTGGCCAAAAATGATTCTGAAATTTCAATAAATAAACAAATTTGTAATGTCATTGAGAATGGTGTTACTATTTTTTGTGGACAATTGAACAATGGTGTGTATATGTTATCACAACCTGTTAATGTAGTCTATTCAACTGGCAAGCACCCTAGATTAGATAGTGTATCAGATATCTACTTATGGCACTGTAGGCTAGGTCATATAAACAAGAACAGAATAAACAGGTTGACTCAAGAGGGAATCCTTGAAGTCAGTGATTGTGAATCACTTCCAATCTGTGAGTCCTATCTTCTTGGTAAAATGATCAAGTCACCTTTTATTGAAAAAGGTGAGAGAGCTACTAAGCTCTTGAGCCTAGTACATACTGATGTATGTGGGCCCATGAGCACAAGTGCTAGAGATGGATATTTCTACTTCATAACTTCCATGGATGACCTATCCAGATATGGATATGTCAATCTGATAAAACATAAGTCGGATTCATTTGAAATGTTCAAACGATTCCGAAGTGAAGTAGAAAAACAAACTAGAAAGAGTATTAAAACTCTTCGATCTGACGAGGAGAAGAATACCTTTCTAGTGAGTTTCTCACATATCTAGGAGAGAATGAGATTCTCTCCTAATGAACTTCTCTAGGAACACCACAGCATAATGGTGTGTCTGAAAGGAGGAATCGGACTCTGTTAGACATGGTCCGATCCATGATGGGTTTTGCTAGCTGGCCGATATCCTTCTAGGGATATGCACTTGAATCGACCTGTTATCTGTTAAATAGGGTTCCAAGTAAGTCTGTAATTAAGACTCGATATGAGATATGGATAGGGCATAAGCCAGCACTTTCACACCTTAGGGTCTGGGGGTGCCCGGCCTATGTCAAACGATTAGTCACAGACAAACTTGGACCTAGGTCTGACAAATACACATTCATTGGATACCCCAAAGAGACGAAAGGATATTTTTTCTACCATGCTAATGAACAAAAGGTGTTCCTCATCCTTAAGGCAATCTTTTTAGAAAAGGAGTTCCTTGGTGAAGGAACCATTGCCTCAAAGGTTGAACTTGATGAAGTTCAACAGGTAGAAGGACCGACACCAATAGCTGAACCTGAGTCAGATTTGATTGGATTAGATCCGGAGCCCAATGTACCTGCACCATTAAGATGATCCGATAGAGTACCGTGTCAGTCGGACAGATACTATGGTTTCTTGGTCTGGGATGGTGATCCCATCGAACTCGATGAGAACGATGAGGATCCGATCACCTATATGGATGCAATCAGAGACCTGATTCTGAGAAATGGCTTGAAGCCATGAAATCCAAAATGGAGTCCATGAAGGTCAACGATGTATGGACATTGGTTGACCCACCTGAAGGGGTTAAACCCATTGAGTGTAAATGGGTCTTCAAAAGGAAGAGGGGCACAGACGGAAAGGTGGAGACCTATAAAGCCCGTCTGGTTGTCAAGGGATATCGTCAACGTTATGGTATTGACTATGACGAGACATTTTCTCCTGTGGCAATGCTCAATCCATTTGGATAATGCTTACAATAGTTGTCCATCTGGATTATGAGATCTGACAGATGGATGTAAAGATAGTTTTTCTGAATGGAGAGCTGATCGAAGAGGTGTATATGATACAACCTGAGAGGTTTACATCCACAGATGAGTCCAAGGTGTGCAAGCTTCAGAGATCCATTTATGGATTGAAGCAAGCTTCTCGGAGTTGGAACATGCATTTTGATAAGGTGATCAAAACGTATGGCTTCATTAAGAATGGAGAAGAGCCCTGCATATATAAATGGGCAAATGGTCCAGTTGTGGTATTCCTTATCTTGTACGTGGATGACATTCTCTTAATCAGAAATGACATCCCCGCACTACAGGAAAAAAAAGTTTGGTTGTCATCGCAGTTCTCCATGAAGGACTTGGGTGAAGCATCCTACATTCTAGAGATGAAGATCTATAGGGATAGATCTAAAAAGATGCTTGGGTTATCCCAGTCCACATACATAGATACTGTGCTGAAGAGGTTCAGCATGGAAAATTTCAAGAAGGGCTATCTACCGATAGGCCATGGAATTTCTCTCTCTAAGAAGGATTGTCCGACAAGTCCTGAAGAGAGAGAGCGTATGAGTATAGTCCCATATGCTTCGGTCATGGGATCTATCATATACGCCATGATATGTACAAGATCAGATATGGCATACTCACTAAGAGTAGTGAGTAGATACCAATCTGATCCTGGAGAAAACCACTAGAAAGTGGTTAAAGCCATCCTTAAGTATTTGAGAAGTACTAAGGACCAATGGTTGGTTTATGGCGAGTCAGATCTGAAACTTGTGGGGTTCACAAACTCCAGCTTTCAATCTGACCATGATGACAGCAGAAGCGTGTCAGGTTATATCTTTACTCTAAATGGTGGAGCTATCTGCTGGAAGAGTTCCAAGCAGCATAATGTGGCAGATTCTGTTTGTGAAGTGGAGTACATCACAACATCGGATGCCACAAAGGAAGGTGTGTGGCTGAGAAAATTCATCAACAAGCTCGGAGTAGCACCCTCCCTCGATGGTCCGGTCCTACTCTACTGTGACAGCACTGGTGCCATAGCTCAGGCGAAGGAACCCAAAGCACACCAGCAGATGAAGCACATTTTGCGCCGCTTCCACCTGGTCCGAGAGATCGTGGATCGAGGTGACGTCAACCTTCAGAAGATCGATGGAAAGGAGAACCTGACCGACCCCTTCACTAAAGCCTTGGTGATAAAGGAGTTCGACAACTACAAGTCGAAGATGGGCATTAGATACTATGCCGAGTGGCTTTAGGACAAGTGGAAGTTGTTGGGAAATGTGTCCCAAAAGCCAATCATCAAGCTGTTGACGGTTGAGCAACCAAGTATTGTAATTGATTTGTTAATAAATAAAATATATTTGGCATCTTCATCATAAGCTTTTATCTTCTAATGAACTCCGTTGTTATGGTGAAGTCCTTAGGACTATTTAAGTTCGATAAAGAGAGGATTTATCGATTAGTCCTTAAAACTGTTCATGACCAAATGATAAGCTGTTAATAAGGATGATAGCTTCTATCGAGCATAGATCACTGTAGGCCATATGGGTTGGTTGTCCTCTTAACCAAGGAGTGTGGAGACACTGGTATGGCATACAGGTGAGATGTAAGGGTACATCATCTTTGAACGTGACCAACTCCAGAGCATTCTGCTGTCGAGAATGTCTCTGATGGAATTAGGTATAAGTGTCCCTTAGACCTGAGATCGCCTCAGTGACTTGCAAGCAACTCACTATGCTTTGGTACTGGACTAACTAAATTTCAAATTTAGGAACAGAAGGCTTCTGGGCACAGTCAAGTACTTGTAAAGTCAGAGTGTGATCGAGATGGGATTGACCACTCCAAGAGTTGGAGAAGAATGAGTCGCTATATTTCAATTTAGCAAAACCTTAGCCAGGATAATCCATCAGATGGATTTGATATTTTGAAATATAATGTGGACAACCTGATCAGAGTTGACAATTGAACTCTGAGGTGTCCTATGATCATTTTGGTCAAGGGGATGAATTATATGGAAACTATATCCACATGGGTTCTAAGGATGTTGTTCTACACATTCGACCTATCCGGTCATCGGATACCATTGCTAGATGGTCACTTTGATTGGTACAAAAATTTATTCCTATGCTACTGACTTAGGTTCGAACCTATGAGGTCATACACATTAGAGTTCATGATCCGATCGGATGGTTGATCAATGATTAAGAATCGTTATAGGGTTAAATGATCAATACGATTGACATTTAACCCAGTGCAAGTGTTGCAGGAGGATCGATTAGCAATTTGATTGCTAATTGGCTTAATTTGATTAAGCCAATGGATTGAGATTAAGTCTAATTAAATATAATTTAATTAGATTTAGTTTGGGCTTGATTGGATCAAGTCCAATTGGTTTATTGGATAAGCCAATTGCAAGAAAAAACTAGTCCTAGTTCAATTAGGATTGGGTCAACCTAATTTCTAATTTGATTAAAAAATTAAATCTAATTTAAATCTAATTTAATCTGATTAAATTAGGTTTTTAATTGGATTAAGATCTATTTTAATTGGGTTGATCTAATTTTGGTTTGATTTAGTTTGAGAAACCAAATTAAAACAAGTCATAAGATAGAATCCTAGTAAAACTAGGATTCCACCTTGCGCCACATAAGGCCCCCCACGCCCTCTCTCTTATTCCATGCCAATCCCCTCTTATTTTGTGTGACAAAAGCCCTCTCCCAGGTCTCTCCCATGTCCACAAAAGGTTTTCTCTCTTCTTTCTTACATGGAAGGTGATTTGGATCAAATCAAAGAGGAATAAGTTTGGATTTCGAATTCTATGAGATAGAGTTTTAAAAATCCAAAACTCTTTCAATTTTGCACCGAATTTATCCAAATTTTTTTAAAAATTTTTGTGGCTTTTAGGGTATACATTGTGTACCCTTTTATAATAGTCCATGCATGAAAATAAGGAGGAGGTGCTCAAGAGCTAGGCGCCCCTTATCTTGCCATGTTTGGATAAGCCTTGACTAGGTATTTGACCTAGACAAGGACTCTATCATATCTCTCTCTATAAATTGAGTTTCTTTATAAAATTTTTGAAATAGATAGAGATTTGAGATTCCTTTGGGTATTCCAAAAATCAGAGAGAAAGACCTTTGGGTTGTAGAGATATAATAGACACAAGATAGGATATTTAGAGAGAGAAATAGAAGAAGAAGAGGGTCTTCTTCTAGGGTTGTTTGTTTTCATCTCTTCCCTTCCTCCATCTTGAGTTTTCTGAGAGTGTCTCAGATCTAAAACTCCTCCTCCTACTTCTCATCTTTGGAAGAGCCCAAATCAAGAAAAAGGAGGTACCTGATCAACCATCAAAGAAGAATCAGTGCAGTACTAGCATACTATGCTGATTTTCTGAAGCAGGACTTCTGATCGAGATTCGTGGGCTTGTGTGGATGACTCCTAGAGGCCGGATGCATGTGTAGCTTGCAACATCATCCTCAAGTCTGGATCAGCGAGGTTAGAATGTCTAACTTGCAAGGTAATAGATCTGATCTATTGTTTAATACATACATTAGATGTAGTATAGAAACATGTTGATATGATCAACATGTAGTTCATGCTCTATATATTTTAATTTATTATTTAATGCTATGTAATAATCATGTAATAGGATCTTAGATTTAGAGATTCTCTAGTTTTAGAAAATAAATTTTGATTTATTTTAGTCTTCCGCTGCATAATGTTGAAAAAGTTTCAAGATCTAACCCTGAAACCCTAGATCTGGTTCCTTCAAATGGTATCAGAGCCTAAGTTCTTCATTACATGATTATTTATACATGCTTAGATTATTTCTTAGATTAAATCTAATTTATAATCTGATTATTAAATCTAAAATTAAAATTTTAGATTAATCACGAACTGTAAGGTTGTCCTGTTGTAAGATTTACCCCTTACAGTGCAAAGGTTGTCCTAGTTCGTGTAGATCTGTCTTTAATTATAAATTTATTAGATATAATCTATATTAAATTTATAATTTATTAGATTTAAAAGATATTTAAATCTGAAATAAAATCTCTTTGTTAATAATTTTTATGTAAAGAAATTGTTTAAAGTTAAAATTGTTTCAATTACATGAACCTGTTTAGATTAGATCTAAAGTAGTTTCATGTTTATTTCACTTGCATCTTGATTATGAATCAAACATGTAATATGGTTGGTAGAATCATATTGTAAAATTATTTTATAAATATAAAAATTATTTTTTGAAAAGTCGAACCCAACCCTCAGCCCAAAACTTAATTAAGAATTAAGAAGTTGTTTTGATTAGGTTCTAGGATTGTGAATTGAAGAATCTAAGACACAAACCATAACACATTGGGTTAATGGGTTAGTGGGAATTAGGTCCATTAATTGGATTAGACCTATGGTTAGATTAAAGATGGACTTAATTAGAGAATTGACTAAATCTAATCAATTGTTGTCTTAGATTAGGTCAAAAATTTTCTAGATCAATTACAATAGTTGTGGTTGGTCAAGTCGATATCTTTAGCAAGAACCAAATGGACTTGATTCTTGGCTAAGCAGTCTAGCACGAACTGTTAGGTTGATCTAATCGAAACTAATTAAATCAGTTGGTGTCTAAGGTAAATCAGACTGGTGGTTTTTAATTGAGAGCTTGCTTACCTGGCCATTTCTGATGGTGTCTAAGGCAAGCTTTGGCCGACCCTCCCACTGATCGAACTTACCTGACCTCTTGATGAAATTATGTTTTGATCGGATCACTTGACTATTCGAGCTGATCCATATCAGCTAGGTAAATCAGTGTGACTGATTTAGGTGTTCCTAGACCAGCCCTTTTAATGGTCTCCCTTAAGCTGACTTGGTGAAGCCAGTGGGAGGATCATGATACGCTGGTTCATCTGACCTCATCCTCTAAATCATTTAAATCCTCTAAAATTATTAGGTCCTTAAAATGATAAAGTTGTGGAGATAACTGAGTCATAGCCTCCCATTATGATGTTTGATAATGAGTCCATTAACTCAATAATCATTGCAGACCCAAAGGCCTGGTGATTGTTGACTAATGGAATTATCACTCATCATATGACGACTTGGAAGGGTCTCTCTAATGGTGGTTAGGTGAGCCAACCAAAGTTGGACTTAATCATTCGTTGGTTAGATGCACCAAGTATGGTCATGTTAATGGTTGAACCTAACCGGATCCTTACAGTGGAGGCCAAAGCCTACTGATTAGGTTTCTAGGGCAAAATTAAAATTACTAAAAATTATTTAGAGAAACAATTGATTATGAACCTATCCTTAGATGTACATGGGTTGGCCAACCAAAGTTGGGCTTGTGTGCAGTCTAAGTGGATTCTAGTACCCACTAAGGAATTAGGATAATTCTTCAAATTGGAGGTAGAGGCAATCAATTCGAATAAAATAGTGGGAGAAACCTTTTGATTAAAGTCCAAATTTTTAAGTTTAATGAATCAATTACTAATTAGGTTATGGTTTTCTTTTGTGCAGATATGGCCACTTCCCTATCACTCCGATCATTGTTGGACAATGATAAGTTGGTGGAATCCATCTTCGGTAGCTGGTACCGAAAGTTGAAGATAGTCCTGGAGCATGAACGGATCCTATATGTGATAATGGATCCTGCACCTGAGGAGCCAGCTGCCAATGCACGTGGAACAGTCAGAGACACTTACCAGAAGTGGCTCAGTGACCAGACCACGGTGCGCTGTATCATGCTGGCTGCCATGAGCAACGAGTTTAGTCGCAGATTCGAGACGGCTCAGCCAAAGGACATACTTCAAGTATTGGAGGATGCCTTTGGCACACCCGATGATGTGGAGAGGCACAAGACTAGTTATGCCATCTTCAATGCCAAAATGCGGGATGGTGCCTCTGTCACTGGTCATGTATTGTACATGATCAAGCTTATGGAATGATTGAGCAAGCTCGACTTTTTCTTGCATGAGTAGCTTGGAAAAGATGCAATACTGAACTCGCTGCCCAAGTCTTATCTCCCATTCCTCACTCATTATAGAATGACAAAGCCTGAAGTAAACTACCATGGGTTACTGGGGTTGCTTCAGAACTTTGAGAAGGATCACCCAACTCCATAAGGAGTCGGTGAACTTAGTGGGAGGTTCATCTTCTGGTTCTCAACCCTTTAAGAAAGGAAAGAAGAACAAGAAGAAGAAAGTGAAGAAGGTGCAAGTTCAGACTGGGACATCTGTGCAGGGCCAGACCAAAAAGATCAAATCCGATAAGAGTCAAGCTGAATGCTTCTTTTGCAAGAAGCGAGGGCACTGGAAGAGGAACTGTCCCCAGTACATTGCCTCCCTGGACCCGAACAGGCAGAGAAAGTAGCAAGTTGTTGCTGGGCAAGGTATTTATATGATAACTCCGTGCAATTTCTCTTTTTGTGATATAACTAACTGGGTATTGGATACCGGTAGCCCTTACCATATTTGTAATTCATTGCAGGGGTTGCAGGTCAGTAGGAGATTCGAGCAAGGTGAGAGGTTCCTGAACGTTGGAGATGGAAGACCAGTTCCAGTTCTAGCATTAGAAATCTTGAAACTTGTATTTGAATCCCATATCGTTGTTCTTAATGATTATCATTTCTGTCCCAGTTTCTTTTTAAATGTCATTTCTGTAATCCTTCTGGCCAAAAATGATTATGAAATTTCAATAAAGAAACAAATTTGTAATGTCATTGAGAATGGTGTTACTATTTTTTGTGGACAGTTGAACAATGGTGTGTATATGTTATCACAACCTATTAATGTAGTCTATTCAACTAGCAAGCACCCTAGATTAGATAGTGTGTCAGATATCTACTTATGGCACTGTAGGCTAGGTCATATAAACAAGAATAGAATAAACAGGTTGACTCAAGAGGGAATCCTCAAAGTTAGTGATTGTGAATCACTTCCAACTTGTGAGTCTTGTTTTCTTGATAAAATGACCAAGTCACCTTTTACTGCAAAAGGTGAGAGAGCTACTGAGCTCTTGAGCCTAGTACATACTGATGTATGTGGGCCCATGAGCACAAGTATTAGAGGTGGATATTTCTACTTCATAACTTTCACGGATGATCTATCCAGATATGGATATGTCTATCTGATGAAACATAAGTCAGATTCATTTGAAATATTCAAACGATTCTGAAGTGAAGTAGAAAAACAAACTGGGAAGAGTATTAAAACTCTTCGATCTGATTGAGGAGGAGAATATCTTTCTAGTGAGTTCCTCACATATCTAGGAGAGAATGGGATTCTCTCCCAATGGACTCCTCCAGGAACACCACAGCATAATGGTGTGTTTGAAAGGAGGAATCGGACTCTGTTAGACATGGTCCGATCCATGATGGGTTTTGCTAGCTTGCCGATATCCTTCTGGGGATATGCACTCGAATCGACCTGTTATCTGTTAAATAGGGTTCCAAGTAAGTCTGTAACTAAGACTCCATATGAGATATAGATAGGGCGTAAGCCAGTACTTTCACACCTTAGGGTCTGGGGGTGCCCGACCTATGTCAAACGATTAGTCACAGACAAACTTGGACCTAGGTCTGACAAATGCACATTCATCGGGTACCCCAAAGAGATGAAAGGATATTTTTTCTACCATGCTGATGAACAAAAGATGTTTGTCAGCCTTAAGGCAATCTTTTTAGAAAAAGAGTTCCTTGGTGAAGGAACTATTGCCTCAAAGATTGAACTTGATGAAGTTCAACAGGTAGAAGGATCGACACCAATAGCTGAATCTGAGTCGGATTTGATTGGATCAGATCCAGAGCCCAATATACCTGCACCATTAAGACGATCCGATAGAGTACCATATCAGCCGGACAGATACTACAATTTCTTGATCCGAGATGGTGATCTCATCAAACTCGATGAGAATGATGAAGATCCGATCACCTATATGGATGCAATGCAGAGATCTGATTCTAAGAAATGGCTTGAAGCCATGAAATCCGAAATGGAGTCCACGAAGGTCAACGATGTATGGACATTGGTTGACCCACCTGAAGGGGTTAAACCCATTGGGTATTAATGGGTCTTCAAAAGGAAGAGGGGTGTAGACAGAAAGGTGGAGACCTATAAAGCCCATCTGGTTGCCAAGGGATATCGTCAACATTATGGTATTAACTATGACGAGATATTTTTTTCTGTGGCAATGCTCAAATCCATTCGGATAATGCTTGCAATAGCTGCCCATCTGGATTATGAGGTCTGGCAGATGGATGTAAAGACAGCTTTCCGGAATGAAGAGCTGATCGAAGAGGTGTATATGATATAACCTGAGGGGTTTACATCCACAGATGAGTCCAAAATACGCAAGCTTCAGAGATCCATTTATGGATTGAAGCAAGCTTCTCGGAGTTGGAACATGCATTTTGATAAGGTGATCAAAATGTATGGCTTTGTTAAGAATAGAGAAGAGCCCTGCATCTATAAATGAGCAAATGGTCCAGTTATGGTATTCCTTGTCTTGTACGTGGATGTCATTCTCTTAATCAAAAATGACATCCCTGCACTACAGGAAATAAAAGTTTGGTTGTCATCACAGTTCTCCATGAAGGACTTGGGTGAAGCATCCTACATCCTAGGGATGAAGATCTATAGGGATAGATCTAAAAAGATACTTGGGTTATCCCAGTCCACGTACATAGATACTGTGCTGAAGAGGTTCAGCATGGAGAATTTCAAGATGGGCTATCTACCGATAGGCCATGAAATTTCTCTCTCTAAGAAGGATTATCCAACAAGTCCTGAAGAGAAAGAGCATATGAGTAGAGTCCCATATGCTTCGACCGTGGGATCTATCATGTATGCCATGATATGTACAAGATCAGATGTGGCATACTCACTAGGAGTAGTGAGTAGATACCAATTTGATCCTGAAGAAAATCACTAGAAAGTGGTTAAAGCCATCCTTAAGTATTTAAGAAATACTAAGGATCAATGGTTGGTTTATGGTGAGTCAGATCTGAAACTTGTGGGGTTCACAAACTCCAGCTTTCAATCTGACCATGATGACAGCAGAAACGTGTCGGATTATATCTTTACTCTAAATGGTGGAGCTATCTGCTGAAAGAGTTCTAAGCAGCATAATGTGGCAAATTTTGTTTGTGAAGCGGAGTACATCGCAGCATCGGATGCCACGAAGGAAGCTTTGTGGCTGAGGAAATTCATCAACGAGCTCGGAGTAGCACCCTCCCTCGATGGTCCAGTCCTGCTCTACTGCGACAGCACTGGTGCCATAGCTCAGGCGAAGAAACCCAAAGCACACCAGCGATCTCACTTACCTGACCAACATGGTGAATCATGTTTTGATTAGATCACTTAATAATTGGAGTTGACCCATGCTAACTAGAAAATCAGTATGACTAATTTAGATGTCCCTAGTTCAACTTGTCTTGAGTCCTCTTTATGACTTGGTGAAGCCAGTAGGAGGATTCATGACTGGTTGGCTGGACCAACTTATGCCTGATCTTCTTAAATCTGACTTGATAAAGTCAGTGGGAGGATTAAGATTAACTGGTCAAGTCTCATCTCATCTCTCAATTCAACTAATTAAATCCTCTAAAATCATTAAGTCCCTAAAATGAAATAGTTATGATGATAACTAGATCATAGCCTCCCATTAAGTTGGGTGATAATGAGTCCAATGGTTTAGATGATCATTGGAGGCGCCATACGCCTGGTGCTCATTTAGCTGTCAGAATTATCATTCATAATATGTTGTTTTAGTTGTATCTTTCTGATGATGGTCAGGTTGGCTGAGCCATACTCGGGCCTGATCACTCATTTGTTAGATATACTAAATTCTGGCATGTTAATGGTTGGACCTAACCAGAACCTTCAGTGGAGGTGCCACATGCCTGCTGAAGATATGTCTGGGGCAAAATTGAATACTAAAAATTGTTTGGTGAAATAATTGGTTAAGAACCTATTCATGGGTACACAAGGGTTGGTCGAGCCACGCTCGAGCCCATGTGCAGTCCATGTGGATTCTAGTACCCACTAAAAAATTTATGTAATTTCTCGAATTGAAGGTAGAGGCTATCAATTCAAATAAAATAGTGAAAGAACCTTTAGACTAAAATTCATGTCTTTAGGCTTAATCAATTCATATGCTAATTAGGTTTTGGTTTTTCTTTTGCAGTTATGGCCGCTACCTTGTCACTTCGTTCACTATTAAATAGTGATAAATTGATGGGATCAAATTTTGATAACTGGTATCGAAAGCTCAAAATAGTCCTAGAGCATGATGGATCTTGTATGTATTGATAGATCCGACATCTGAGGAGCCAGCTTTGAATGCACGTAACATGATCAGAGACACTTATCAGAAGTGGCTCAACTATTGAACTACGGTTCGTTGTATTATGCTGACGGTAATGACTGATGAGTTTAGCCATCGTTTCGAGAATAGTCAGCTATAGAATATGTTGCAAATATTGAACGAGTCCTTTGGCACACCCAACGATGTTGAGAGACACAAGACTAGTTGTACCATCTTCAATGCTCGAATGAGGAAAGGAGCATCAGTCACTGATCATGTATTATACATGATCGAGATGATTGAGTGCCTAAGCAAACTCGACTTTTTCTTACATGAGCAGTTGGGGAAAGATATTATTCTGAACTCTCTGCCCAAGTCCTACCTCCCTTTCCTTACTCATTTTCAAATGACAAAGCCTACAATTAACTACCACGGTTTGCTGAGGTTACTGCAAAACTTTAAGAAGGATCACCAGCTCCAAAAGGAGTCGGTGAATGGTATGGGAGGGTCTTCTTCTGGACATCAATCCTTTAAGAAAGGAAAGAAGAACAAAAAGAACAAGAAAAGGGTACAAAGTGTTGGGGCATCCAAATCCAGTCAGATCAAGAAATCCAAGTCTGATCAGAGTCAGGCAGAATGCTTCTACTGTAAGAAGCAGGGGCACTGAAAAAGAAATTATCCTTAATACATTACCCTCCTAGATCCAAACAGATCGAGAAAGAAGCAAGTTATTGCTGGACAAGATAATTATATGATAACACTTTGTAATTTCTCAATTTGTGATTCTACTATCTGGGTATTAGATACGAAAAGTTCTTTTAATATTTGTAATTCGTTGCAGGGTCTATAGGTCAGTAGGAGATTTGAAGAAGGTGAAAGGTTCCATAATGTTGGAGATGGAAAATCAATTTCAGTTCTAGCGTTATGGACTATTAAGCTTGTATTCAAGTCTAATATAATTGTTCTAAGTGAATATCAATTTTGTCCTTCCTTTTTATTGAATATTATTTTTGTAGGTCTTTTGGCCATGTACGGTTATGAAATTTTAATAAAAAAAAATAATTTTAATATCATTATGAATGGTGTTAATGTGATGAATGGACAATTGAACAATGATATTTACATATCATCACAATTTATTAGTGTAATGTACATATCCAACAAATATCCTAAAATTAGTGATGTCTCTGATATCTACCTTTGGCATTGTAGGTTAGGTCATGTTAACAAGAACAGAATAAATAAGTTGACACAAGAGAAAATTTTCGAAGTCAGTGATTGTGAATCACTCCCAACCTGTGAGTCCTGTCTTCTTGAAAAAAATGATCAAATCACTTTTTACTAGAAAAGGTGAGCGAGCCAATGAAGTTCTAAGTCTGATACATACTGATGTATGTAGACCTATGAACACTAGTACTAGAGATAGATATTATTATTTCATTATATTTACAGACGACCTATCGAGGTATGGATACATCTACTTAATGGCACATAAGTCAGAATCATTTGAAATGTTCAAATGATTCTATAATGAAATAGAAAAATAAACTGAAAAGAGTATTAAAATTTTTCGATCCGATCGAGGAGGAGAATACCTCTCTAGTGAGTTCTGACATACTTAGAAGAGAATGAGATTCTCTCACAATGGACCCCTCCTAGAACACCATAGCATAATAATGTATCAGAAAGGAGAAATCGAACCCTATTAGACATGGCTCAGTCCATGATGGGCTTTGCAAGTCTGTCGATTTCTTTGTGAGGATATGCACTCGAGTCGGCTTGTTATATTTTAAATAAAGTTTCGAGTAAGTAAAACACCACATGAGATGTAGACAAGGCGTAAGCCAGCACTCTCTTACCTGAGGGTTTGGGGAGGTCCGGCTTATGTCAAATGATTGAAAATTGATAAGCTTGGACATAGATCTGACAAATGTCTATTTATAGGGTACCCAAAAGAGGCTAACAGATATTACTTCCACCTTGCTGACGAACAGAAGGTGTTCATTAGCAATAGGGCTATCTTTTTAGAAAAGGAGTTTTCTGGTGAAAGAACTAATACCTCAAAGATTGAACTTGATGAAGTTCGATCGGTAGAAGAACTGACACAATCTAGTAAACCTATAGAGTCGGACTTGATTAGATCAAATCTAGAACCTATTGTAGAAACATCTTTAAAGAGATCCAGTAGAGTACCGTATCCATCGGATAGATATTACGGCTTCTTAGTCCGAGATGGGGATCCAGTTGAACTCTTTGAGAATAATGAAGATTCGATCACCTATATGGATGCGATGCAGAGGTCTGACTCCAATAAGTAGCTGGAATCTATGAAATTCGAAATGAAGTCCATGAAAATCAATAATGTATGGATATTAGTTGACCCACCTGAAGGGATAAAATTTATAGGGTGTAAGTGGATCTTTAAAAAGAAGAGGGGCATAGATGGGAAGGTGGAGACATATAAAGTCCGTCTGGTTGCCAAGGGCTACCATTAGTATTATAGTATTGACTATGACAAGACGTTTTCTCCTGTAGCAATACTCAAGTCTATTCGGATTATGCTTGTGATAGCAGTATATCTAGACTATAAAATCTGGCAAATGGATGTGAAAATAGCCTTCCTAAATAGAGAGCTAGAAGAAGAGATGTATATGATACAACCTAAAGATTTTATATCTATAGATGAGTCTAAGGTGTGCAAGCTTCAAAAGTCCATCTATGGACTTAAGCAGACATCTCGGAGTTGGAACATGCATTTTGATAAAGTGATCAGAACGTATGGCTTCATTAAGAATGGAGAGAAATCTTACATATACAAATGGGTTAATAACTCTATAGTAGTATTTCTTATTTTGTATGTTGATGACATTCTCTTAATCGAGAATGACATTCCTGCATTACAGGGAATAAAAATTTGATTGTCATCATAATTTTCTATGAAAGACTTGGGAGAAGCATCCTTAATCCCTGGGATGAAGATCTATAGAGATAGATCTAAAAGATTGCTTAGATTATTTCAGTCAACGTATATTGATACTGTGCTGAAAAGGTTCAACATGGAGAATTTCAAGAAAGGCTATCTTTTGATAGGCCAAGAAATTTTTCTCTCGAGGAGTGATTGTCTGACAACTCCTCAAGAGAGAGCGTATGAGTAAAATTTCATATGCTTCGACAATAGGATCTATTATGTACACCATGACATGTATGCGATCGGATGTGACATACTCATTAGGAGTAGTGAGTAGATACCAGTCTGATCTAGGTGAGAATCACTGGAAGGTCGTAAAAATCATCTTTAAGTATTTGAGAAATACAAAGGATCAGTGGCTTATCTATGGAGAATCTGACTTAAAACTTGTGAGATTTACAGACTCCAATTTTCAGTCAGATCACAACGATAGCAAAAGTGTGTCGGGATATATTTATACCCTGAACAATAGAGCAATCTACTGGAAAGTTTCAAGCAATGCACTGTGGCCGACTCTACTTGTGAGGCAGAATATATCGCGGCATCCGATGCTGTGAAAGAAGCTGTGTGGCTACAAAAGTTCATCAATGAGCTCAGAGTGGCACCCTCTTTTGATGGTCCTATCTTGTTGTACTATAATAGTACTGGTGCCATTGCACAAGCGAAGGAACCGAAGTTACATCAGCGAACCAAGTACATTCTGTGTCGCTACCACTAGGTCTGAGAGATCGTGGATCGAGATGATGTCGAGCTTCAGAAGATCGACGAAAAAGAGAATCTGACCGACCCATTTACTAAAGCCCTCGACATCAAGGAGTTTGAAGACTAGAAATCAATGATGGGTATACGATACTGTATCGATTGACTTTAGTCCAAGTGGGAGTTGTTCAAAATTATGTCCCAAAGTCAATCGTCAGCCTGTTGATAGTTGTGCCTATCATTGTAATTATATATGAATTATTAAATTAATAAATATTATTTGATTTTTTCATCACTGTGTACATCTCATTTTGAACTCCTGTTATGTGATGAAGTTCTTATGACTATTTGATTCGATATAGGAGGATATATCATTTAGTTCTTAAATGATTTCATGACCAAATGATATGCTATTACTAGGATGATAGACATATCAAGTGTAGGTCGTTGTGTGCCATATAGATTGGTTGTCCTCTTAACCAAGGAGCGTAGAGACACTGGTATGGCATGCAGGTGAAATATAAGAGTATATTTCACTGAACATGACCAACTTCGGAGTACTCTACTGTCAAGAGTCACTCCAAAGGAATATAGGTATAAGTGTCCCTCCGACCTAAGATCACCACGGTGACTTGCAAGTAACTCACTATGCTTTGGTAATGGACTACCTAAATTTCTAATTTAGTGATGAAAGATTTTTGGACATAGTCAAGTACTTGTAAAGTCAGTATTTGAATCAAGATAGAATTGACCCCTCTGAATAAGTAGGAGTTAATATATCAGTGTATTTCAATTCAATAAAATCTTGACCGGGGTAATCCATGTGATGGATTTTGAAAATTGAAATACAATGTGGATGATCATATCAGGGTTGGTAGTCAAACCCTAGATCACCTTGAGCATTTGGGTCAAAGAGATGAATTATATGGTAACTATATTCAAATAGATTCTTGAGTGTTGCATAGCATACATTCGACCTATCCGGACGTCGGGTATCATTGCTAGATGGTTACTCCGATTGGTACAGGAATCAATTTCTGTGCTATTGGTTTAGGTTCGAACCTATGGGGTCACACACATTAGAAGTTTCTCCCTGATCACTTGGCTAATCTGAAGAGTCCCAGTCAATGGAGACTCTGGTGAAGAGTCCCACTTGACAGAAACTCTGCTGAAGAGTCCCACTGGATGGAGACTCTTAAGAAGAGTCCCATTAGACTTAGACTCTATCATTAATGGAGGATTAATTAATGATTAGATTACTAATTAGCTTAATTTGATTGAGTATTAAAGTCTGGATCAAGTCTGATTCAATCAAGTCAAGTCTGAATGAATTTGTTTCAATCAGGTCAAGTCTGATTAGGTTATGAGATGACCTAATCGGTAAGGAAGAAATGATCCTGATTTGATCAGATCTATGACTCAATTAATTTATTGATTTAATTAAATTTAATTAAAATTATAAGAGCCTAATTAGATTAGATTCATCATATTTTATTTGAGTCTAATTGGATTGGATTTGAAAGAAATTCAATTAGTTAAACCCTAGAGTCCCAAATGAGTAGGACTCTATCCCTTGCACCACCTAAATTGTCTCACACTTTTTTTCACTGTACAAAATCAGTTTGTATATAAAAAAATTAAAAAATAATCCTTCTTTTGTCACTCATTAAGAAAAGGAATTGGTTGGTTTTGATTTAGATTCAAATTAGTTTGAATTTCAACTTAAAACCTTATCCATATCCTTCCACACATTGGCTGCTTTTGAAGGGGTCTATTGTATATGAGAAAAGGAGATCTTTTCAATTGATTTTTGCATCCAATTTTCTCTGGTAAGTCTCCCCTTTAAGTTAGATAAGGGTGAGAAAAAGTTGGAGTCGAATTAAAAAAGAGTTTGAATTGCAACAAATTCCAGCCCTTATCCTATTTTATCTGTTTTGTGCGACAACCATAAAAGGCCATAATTTTGTGTGCCAAATGAAGAGATCTCTTTGCCATGAGATATCAGAGAGAAATAGGATCAAAAATACTTCTTTGGGATGTGAGGATTGGGTGGGTTTCCTTCCTTCTTGGCATGAACAAAAGAGAAGACCGTTCTCTTCTTAGGTGAGAGACCTAGAACTGTTCTAGATTTTTGGATGAGAAAAAAATTAAAGAGAAGAGAGTCTTTATCTAAATTTTCTTTACCATCCAGTATTCTTCTTTGATCCATCTTCAACATCAAAAAGATTTGAGATGATCAAAGAAGGAGATCAAGTTAGATCTGCCATCAGAAGCCGACTGCGTGAGCTAGCACTCCCGCAGAGGGCTGATCGGTCCAAGAGGCTTCGTGTGGACCATCCGTAGAGGTCAGATGCTTGTGCGGCTACTCGATATTAGTGAGAGCTTCATACCATGCTTACCAACAGTGGAGATCATCAACCCATGAAAAGGTGATGAGTTCTAAACTCTACTGACATAATCTAAAGGTTATATTAAATTTAGGGCATCGATGTGATCAATGCAGTTTTCTATTTTATTTCAAATTTTATATGTAAATTTTTTATGTTATACATCCTTAATGATAGTTTAGATCTGATCTAAGGTATGTTTAGAAGATTAAAATATTTAATCTTTTATTATTTTACTGTAAAATTTTAAAAATACATGCTTTGAACTATCCATTTTTCCTTCATAGACTTCCTCCTTAATTGCTTGAAAGAGGCTTAAAGAGATGCTTGATTAATTTCTTAATAGGTAGCTCAGGCTTATTCAATGCTTGCTTTTCTCTCCTTTGATTGAATTGAATGCAAGAAGGTTGGACTTGAATAATCTCTTAAGTGCTCCTATTTTGCTTAGGTTTTACTTCCTTCTAGTGCTTAAATTTGTTCCCTAATTAAATTACTTGCTTAAATGTATCCAAAAATGGTGGAAAGAGGCTATATGACTGTTGGAGAGCTCAAACTAGTCATTGAAATTTTTTTCTATTTGTTGGAGATATTCTAAAAAACTAACCGTTGGATTGTCAGAAGTAGAGGAGTCGACTTGTCTCATCCAGGATTCGACATGCCTCAGTTAGGGGTCAACTCATGAAGTACTGTATCTCAAGATAGCTCTCTATGTTCTTACTGAGATCATTCAGAGGTCAACTTGGCTAAAGCTGGGGTTGACTCATCCCAAGCTAGGGTGGACTTATGAAGTGCTAAGGTCAACACAAGAACATGTCATTTTTCACTGTACTATCTTCATCTTGAAACCATTCTAGATTTGACTTGTGCTCTATTAAGATTGGCTGCTACTCTGCTAGGGTCGACTCTTGATTTTCTGGGATTGACTCATAAAATGTCCTAATTTCAAAGCTCTCTAACTGCACCTTGAGATTGTTTTGGGGTCGATTCATGCTCTATTGGGGTCGACTCTTGAAAAGTGCCAGTCTTCTCTAGGCATACCAAGGTCAACTCTTTATGTATTGGGGTTGTCTTTTGAACTTTCAGAAGATTGAATGCTTTCTATTTTAGCCTCTGATTGTTTAGGATAAGGCTCCTACAGACAAGAGGTCAACTCTTCTCTTCCATCATTTGTCAAAATCTTTAGAAAAATTCATTTTTATACATTTTGGAAAGGGCTTCTTCTTGATTTTATATACAACCTTTGAGGATCGTAAGAAACCCTACAGCCACTCTCTCAAGTTTGGATTAGTATCAGTTATACTCGAGCATTTTGACATCATCAAAATCAATTCTTAAGTCAACAGTGATTTTATACGGCATGTTTTCCAACATCATTCTTGAATAAGTAATAACATAAGCAAAATGTTGCATCCTCTTTTATACAGTGTTCTAACCAATTGCCACATTGATCAAACTGAAAAAGATTAAATCTATGCAACATACCTCCAATATTTCTTTGAAGAAAATCATGATTGTTAGGTTGACAAGGGCCCTTTTGTAAGTATGCTCTCCTCACTTCATCTCAAACATTTGGATGATAATATAAATTTTTTTCTATTTCTGGTATCAGTTGGAAGATGATTAAGATCAATTTAACTTCTTTTAGAAGATTGGTGTGAGTTATCAATAAAACTACTTCTAATTCCACTTTGACTTCCACTTTCACTCTCTTCTGCTTCCACTTTCTAGAGCTTAAGGTGAGTTTTGTGGTGAAGATCTAGAAGAGTATTTTTTTATAGAATCTCTCTATGTTTCATTGGAAAAAATAATGTTCCAATTAGTTTTTTTTGCACATTCACAACAATAACCAACAACATTAATAAAATGAAAATTGTCTATAAATTATAAAAATTATTTTCTCATGCTAACTCATTATTTATAACTAAACAAAAATTAATTATTATTCACAAAAAATAAAAAAAAAATTGAACTTCTATGTTAGGGACTTAAGGCTAATAGGTCATGATTATTAGATATTATTAAATATTAAAATTATAATAATTAATAAAAAATTATTTTAATCATATATATATTTGATATGAGTGAAAAAAAGGAGAAGATAAAAAAAAATAAAAGAGTGTTAAAAAAAAGAAGCCAAAAGAGACATACTTAATTCAAGTTGAAAAGAGAGACAAGAAGAATATATGGTTTTTTATTGTATTTGGATTGATTAGGATATATATTTTTCAGAGGTAGCAATTTAAGAGAGGGGGTGAATTGAATTTTATAAAATTTAAAAATTTAAGCTAGAAAGAATTTTTCCATCCAAAACAATTCAGATTGTGTGAGTAGAGTAATATGTAATGGAATAAAAAGTGGTAGTAGAAATAAAAAGAAGATAAAACAATCACAAACACAAATACAATGATTTATAGTGGTTCGATGCTAAACTCAGCACCTACATCTACTCTCCAAGTAAATTTGCTTGAAAATTTTAACTATAATATCTTCAAGATTATAGTCTGATTATTTTTTCAGATTCATAATCTAATCTAGTTAGTTTTACTAGCTCACCAATCAAAATCTTATAACTGATTATTTTCTTTTGAACTCACAATCAATCTTGATTATTTTATTTTGGATTACAATCAAGCCTAATTGATTTTTTTAGAGATACCAATCAAAACCAAGACAACATCCAATTTCTAAAGTTTGGATCAATCCCAAGTTTCTACACCCAAAAAATTTACTACAAGTAAATAAGAAAGTACAAGAAATAGAGTTAAGAATACTAAAACTCTTTTTGAATTTAAAGAAGTCGAGGTAGTTAAGAATTCAATGCTTGGACTTCTTTCTTGAATGCTTGAGAGGTTGAGAAAGTCTTTAAAGCTTCTCCTTAATGGTAGTTGGCTGAAATTCACTCACTCTTCTCTTTTAATCTGACTTTAATGTAGAAAAGATAAGATTTATGACACTCTTAAATTTTTTTTTTCCTCTTGTGGTTCCTCACACTTTTCTCTTTTTATCATTGGTCAATAAGCTCTCTCTCTTTTCATAAGTTGTTCATGGTTGTTCAAAAGATCCAAAGTTGGTTCCTTCTATCAATTCCTCATATTTATTAATTGAAAAATACCCTCATTTAATGCTATAGCCATTTGGAATTAATTTGTCATATTTTTAAATTTTTAAAAATCTAGCCATCATTCTGTCTGCATTCACTAAGTCGGTTCATCCAAGCACTGAGTCGACTCACCTAAGCATTGAGTTGGCTCATCATAGCACTAAGTCGGCTAACTAAAAATCTAAATCGGCTCAATAGTAGGTGCCAAAATTCTAGTATTCTATCTTACTCTACTAGCTTGAGACTAGATTGGCTCAGATTCTATCTTGATCGACTCACTTGACAGTAGGATAAGCTCATTAATTGTTTAGGTCAACTTTAAAAAAATATTGATTTATACTACTTTCTGTATTCATTTTTCTCTGAGACTGAGTTGGCTCTTCTTTTCACTGAGTGGCTATGCTTCAGATTGAATCGGCTAAATTGATCACTGGCTCAACTTAGAAAATTATTCTGTATTTTGAAGGCTTCTATCTTTCCTATTTTCTGATATTGAGTTGCCTTAGCTTCAGACTGGATCGGCTCAGATATGTGCCAAGCATGCCATAGGGAGTTTTAGATAACATTTCTTCAATCAAATTATTTCTAGATTAGACTTGCCTTCTCCAACATAATTTGTATATGTTGAGGAGCACATCCAAACTAGATTAATCTCTTTAATTTTTATATTTCTTTGCTTCCAATTTTGAGGATTTTAAGTGAGAAAAATTGACTTTTCTTGAAAGTAAGGCCTTTGAATTTTTTGTCTTAAATTTTTTTTTTGCCTTTGAGTATTTTTTGAGGGTATGGCCTTTGAATTTTCTTGATTTAATTTTTTCTTATCTTTGAGTATTTTTGAGGATATGTTTTCTGAATTTTTTTGACTTGAATTTTTCTTGCCTTTGAGTGTTTCTTGAGGATATTGTTGGAATTTGGAGTTTGAAACATGCATATGTGTTTTAAAAATTTAATTTTCTAAACACCGCATCAAAAAATAAGATTAAAATAATTTTAATTTAAATTTTACATGCATAAAAATATAAAACCATATGGATCTATTTCATATGCTGAAATTAATATTTGCTGAAATTTAAATTGTGATCAAATCACATACCTTTTTCGCAATCCCTTTCTTCAAATCTGGATCTGAAAAAGATGAGGCTCTCTATTAGTTGCACAAGTATCTGACCTCTATGAGTATCCACTTGAGATCAGCCTGAAACAGTCCTCTAAGATCTGAATTTTGATTCTTCAAAATTCAGCCTGCTGAATCTGAATAAAGCCTGGATCGCAATCAACATTTGATCTTTCTCTTTGATCTTCTTCTCCTCTTCTCTAGACTCTTTCTCCTTGCTCTTTGATGATACAAAGCACCAGCAATCAGCCAAAAAGTGGGACGCCAACACCTTGGGCGTGAGACAACTTGGGATGCGCGTCCCAAGTTGCATGGCATGGGGACGCCTCAGGAGAAGAGAAAGAGGGAGGAAGAGAGGGTGTGGGAGATGATTTGCACA
This sequence comes from Elaeis guineensis, assembly GCF_000442705.2. NCBI lineage: Eukaryota > Viridiplantae > Streptophyta > Magnoliopsida > Arecales > Arecaceae > Elaeis > Elaeis guineensis. The sequence continues at coordinate 30,574,543 of NC_026007.2, forward strand.
TGGAGAGGGGCTGGCTTTTATCATCTTAGGACCTTAGGGGAGATCCCCTTTTATAGGCACAAAGATTGAATCTTATTTAATCATATAATACAAGTCCTACTTACATTAGGATTCCTATTAACTTAAGTTATCCAACTTACATTAGGAAGCCTATTAGGCGCCAACTATTGGAGCCCATGCACCCATAATTAGACACCCTCTTTTGCACCTAAGAGACACCTCATATGAAAATCAAAAGCCCTCTAATTAATGGACATGCCCAAATTGAACAATTCAAAGTGGTGCCCCATAATAACTATCAAAGAGATTCATAAGGGACTTGCACCCTTAATTTATGTGATCCATAACCTTAGACACCCAATAATTGGAGTCTCATAAATCTTATTCATGTAAGTTATTAGCAAATAATTAAGTTAGAATTATCTTATCGAATAAGTAATCCTAACGAAAAGAGAAATTGAGTCCAACCATGTGCTAGCAAGGTTACCATGAACCCAATGAATTTCTCTAAACCCAATTAACATTTCATAAGCTCAATTTCTTATTTCAGACATGATCCCTTTGTTGTGTGACCTCATAGGTTCAATTCTGTCTGGTAGTAAGACATATAATGATCTACATCATTGTATCATTGAAACTCTTTTCAATGGGTCAGAATAATTTCACTCTAACTTAACAAAGATTGTTGATCTGGAACAACCTTAGTGAGCTCTCACAATCCACCAGTGACATCTAGCAGTATGTAGTGGCAACCCAGTTGAACTGAAATGAACCTCTAGGTGTAGTTAACATATGATTCAGTCCTTCTATCGTGAGTCCCGACTAGATGGCAGATCATGGATAAATCATCAAACCTCAACATCAGTCATATGATAGATTCAATTAGCTCAAGTCCAAATATGATGTCTATGAAAACTCTTTTCCATCAATCACTCTACTGTGACCACAGATCATGGACTTAACTTCTCAAATCCCATAGGACTACTACTCTCTATCAAGATTGATAAATCCAATCTTGATGCACATCCTACTCCTACAGTGGACCAACTGTCGCCAATATCCACTATAAGGGCTCATTAAGACCCATGTTTATATGTCAATCAAACGTCAGCAGCCTCACTGTGAGCAGTAGTACTATCTCAAATCAAAAGATCAGTCACACAACTACAGCATCGAGACAATCACTGATGATTGAATAGAAATTTAAGTAATCTCTCGTATGGTCACGCTCAATGCTAGTTGTTCTCTAACAATCATCCGCACTCATCTCTTTGTGTCTCTACACAGTAGATTAGAGATCTATCTATCCTGAAGGAAGTGATTTATGCATCAGTCTATTCGGATCTGTCACCATTCTCATGATGATCTTATGATCGGGAGCCTTTAGGAATTAAATACATGTCTCTAATTCTCAACACCTTGAGAGTATGTATCAAAACTAATTTCATTGATGATTCAAGGATACATTATACTTGAATGAAAAAGAATTTATCTTTTTATTGATCATATCAATATATTAAGTATAAAATTGTGCCCTAGATTAATTATAATATATCAGCCATATTGGCTTCTAGGATATACATCTAACAATCTTCCACTTGGACTAAAGTCAATTGACCATAAATCTAAGTCCCATCTTTTCAAGGTGGACTTTCATTTTTGGTTGGCTCAGTTACTTAGTCAGTGGGTCTGTCATATTATCCATGGAGTCTACTCTTCGCACCTCGACATGAGGTAGTCACATATATCAGTGCTCTATGTGTTTGGACTTCTGGGGAGACCTTGGCTCCATAGCAAAGGCTATGGTACCATTATCTTTGCAGTACTGTGTTATTGCATGATATCCAGTTCTACAACTAACATTAAAATCAGAATTTATCCTACACATCTATAGCACACTCAGCCTCCATTGATCGATTACTCAGAACCCTTCTAGTAAATCGAACAAGGATATACCCTCGAATCGCAACTTAGAATCACCTCCAAAGATCAAGAACAGATCCTTAGTCCTTCTCAAGTACTTAAAAATATTCTTCACAGCTATCCAGTGCTCTTCATCTGAATTCGACTGATACCTGCTCGTGACACTCACAGTAAGGGCAATATCAGATCGAGTACATAGCATGGCATACATGAGGCTTCCTATTATCGAAGCATAAGAAATCCTACTCATGCGCTGAATCTCCTCAGATGTGGTCGGACACATCGTCTTGGAGAGACGAATACCATGCCTAAGAGGTAAAAGACTTCTCTTGGAGCTTTTCATACTGAACCTCTTCAGCACCTTCTCTATGTATAATTTTTGTGATAGGTCAAGCATCCATTTAGATCTATCCCTATAGACCTTTATTCTGAGAATATAGGATGCTTCCTCTAGATCTTTCATAGAGAATTTTTTGGACAACCATTTTTTGACTGTGGTCAGTATGGGAATATCATTTTCAATGAAGAGAATATCATCCACGTACAGTACGAGGAAGATGATTGAACTCCCATTGACTCTCTTGTATACACAAAGTTTCTTTTTATTTTTAATAAAATTAAATGATTTGATTGCCTCATCAAAATGATGGTTCCAACTCTAAGAAGCCTGCTTTAATCTGTATATAGACCTTTGCAGCTTACAGACTTTATGATCACCATCACCGGATATGAAGCCCATAGGCTGCTCCATATAGATATCTTCCTTAAAATATCCATTTAGGAAGGTAGTTTTCATATCCAATAGGTACAATATCTTTAGGTGGATCCACTAAAGTCCAGATTTGATTCAAGTGCATCGAGTCAATTTCTGACTTCATTGTATCTAACCACTTTTTGAAATCGATGTCAGACATCGCCTCGTCAAAGGTATTAGGGTCATCAGTATGACCCCTTCTCCTATGAGGAATATTTTTTTCACTTCCTCCATAAGCATACCCATGTACCTTTCAGAATGTCAGAAGATCTTGCTAGATCTACGAGGTGGTAGAGGGACATCAACTACTAGCTCATGAATTACAGGTTCCTGAGGATCTATAGCTCTGGGTTCTTCAGAGACCTTCTCTTTGAGCTCCACTAACCTCCCACTGTGCCATCCTGGATAAACTATTTTTCTAAGAATATGGTATTTCGACTCACAATCACATGGTGATCTTGTGAAAAGTAAAAGTAGTATCCCATAGATTCTTTTGGATACCCTATAAAATGAGCTATAATATATCTATCCTCCAACTTTTTCACCATTTGTCTCTTGACATAGGCTGGACATCTCTAAGTCTTAAGATAACCCAGACTCAGCTTTTTACTGAACCATATCTCATATGGTGTGGTAGGAATGGACTTTGAAGGAACCCTATTCAACAAGTGAATGGCAGTTAACAAGGCATGTCCTCAAAGAAATAAGGGTAGATCAGTGAAGCTCATCATGGACTGGATCATATCTAATAGAGTCCTATTCCTCTTTTCAGATACCCCATTGAGCTGAGGTGTTCCAGAAGGGGTCCACTAAGAGACTATGTCGTTGTCCCTAAGATATCTCAAAAATTTTTGACTAAAGTATTCACCTCCTCAATCAGATCGAAGAACCTTAATGGATTTATCCATCTGCTTCTCTTCTTCATGCTTGAATTTTTTAAACTTTTCAAAGGCCTCAGACTTGTGTTTCATTAGATACACATACTCATACCTAGACAAATCATCGGTAAAGATAATGGAGTAGGTGTAACCACCTCTGGCCTACACATCAAATGGCCCACACACGTCAGTGTGTACCAGGGCAAGTAGCTCTGTGGCCCCTTCCTCATATCCTACAAGGGGTAACTTGGCCATCTTTCCTTGAAGGCAAGATTTACAAGCTGGATATGGCTCTGGGCAAAGAGAGCCAAGGATCCCATCCTTTTTCAGTTTGTTTATCCTGTCCTCTCCAATATGGCCTAGTCTATAGTACCATAAGTACTTCTGATTAATTTTATCTCTGGATCTCTTTTGACCTATGGCACTCACTATTTGCTCGTTTAGGTTCACATTCACATCAACATGCAAATGATAAAGCTGTCAATTAAAAGACCTCCTGCAACCAATTTATTTCATAAATAAATAGAATAAAAATCTTTATTGAAACTAATTTCAAAACCTTCCTGTGCTAGCACAGATATGGAAATTAAATTCCGACTAGCTATAGAAGTATAATAATAGTCTTTCAAATCTAATCTAATGCCAAACGGTAATCAAAGAGGGTAAGTGCCAACGGCCTCTGTAGCAACCTTTGTTCCATTGCCGACCCGAAGGATCATGTTACTTTTTCTCAACCTCTTACTTGCTATCAGACCCTGCATTGAGGTATATATATGAGCACTCGAGCTAGAGTCCAATACCCAACTAGAAGTAGAAGAAACCGTAAGGTTAGATTCAATTTCGAGCATATCTTCGAAAGGTTTATCATCCTTTTTGGTCTTTAGGCTCTCCAGGTATTTTGGATAGTTCCTCCTCCAGTGGCCTTCAGCATGATAGTGGAAACACTTTCCCTTTGCCTCAGCCATCTTTAGACCATCCTTTTTTGGCTTGCTCTCTTTCTTCTACTTCTTTACAGATTTAGCCTTTTTCCTTCCAACAGACTTTCTCTTGGAAGAAGAAGTCTGCTCCACAGCAAGAACAGAGCTCCTTGGACTCTTCAAGGTACCCTCCATTGTGACCAACATGTTGACAAGTTCGAAAATAGTGCAGTCAAGTTTGTTCATATAAAAATTCATGATGAATTGACTATATGAACTGGTAAGGGATTGAAGGATCAGATCCATCTACAATTCCTTTTACAAATCTAGCCCGAGCTTTCCAAGCTCCTCAATGTCCTTGATCACTATCATACAGTGCTCATCGACAGACTGCTCTTCGTGCATCTTCAGGTTGAAGAGTCTTTTGGACACTTCGAAGCACGTAGTACAGCTCTGCTCATCATATAACTCTTGTAGGTGAGTGATCATAGCTCGGGCAGTGGGCATATGCTCATGCTGACTTTGCAACTTGTTTGACATAGATGCCAGTACATAGCACTTGACCCGACTATCTTCATCCGTCCACTTCTCAAAAGTAGCTCTCTACTCAACAGTAGGACGATTTGGCAACACAACAGGATCCTGATCGAGAACATGGCTTAACTTTTCTGAAGTCAGGACAATCCTGAGATTTTTGAGCTAGTCTTTAAAATTATTATCAATCAAACGATTGGTTTCAAGGATGCGAGCTAGAAGATTTGAAGATGACATAATGGTTTAACTATAAGAATAAAGATTCAAGTTAGACTTTTATACTTAATTTTTTAATTTACTTCTAGAGACTTTAAGATGCAAATAATGACTTTCACTAATTTTTTAGATCTCTCCAATCCTTGAAAAGGAAATAAAAATCCTGATGCGACAAAGAATTCTTAGTGGATGCTGCGGTCCCACCGATGACATCACTACAAAGGAAAAGATTTTTAGCGATGAAATTATTTGTGATGGATAGAATATCCATCGTAAATAACAATGTCAATAATGATAAAAAATTTTCATCAATAATAAAAAACTATTTACAATGAATAAGTTTTTTCATCACAAATAAAAATAATTAACGACGAAAATATTACTTGCATCGTAATAAACAAAATATTTATGATGAAAATTTTTATCATAAATAAGAAAATATTTTTTAAATAAAAAATATAGAGATATTATTGATGAAATTATTTTCATCAAAAATACTAAAATTTTTTTGATGAAATCAGGTTTTGCATCATCAATAACGTTATTTATAATAAAATTTTTTCATCACTACTAAGTCAAAAAAAATTAAAAATTAGATATTTTTAATTATTTATGATGTAAATTTTAGTCACAAATAATTTGACTATTTATGACCAATAAAGATTTTTTATCATAAATTAAAAATATTAACGATGGATAATTTCATCGTTAATAGTTTAAAAAGTTAGATAAATTAAAAATTTAAAATAAAATAATTATTTGTGATGAAAATATAACGTCGTAGATAACAAAATATTTATGATAGAAAATAAAATTTTTATCGAACAATATGGAACATTTACAATAAAATATTTCATCACTAATAATTAAAAAATTAAAAAAATATAAAATTTCAAAAAGTAAGTTATTTACGATGCTAATAAGCTTTTTCTCGTGATAAATTTTTAGATAAAAATAATTTTTAAATGAAAAACTAGTCATTTTCTTAATGATAAAAATATTTTCATTGCTAATATAAATATTAGTGATGAAAAAATATTTTTCATCATAAATATTTAAATTTTAAAAATTTAAAAATAGAAGATAATTTTTGATGAAATATTTTTATCATAAATAATGAATTATTTATGATGATAAATTGTATTATCATTGTGAATCTTCGATTATTAATGATAAATTATTTTCATCATTAATATTTAAAAATAATAATTTTAAATTTAAAAAACTAAACTATTAGCAATGCAATAAGCTTAACGATAGAATATTTTGTCTCTAATGGTTAAAAAAATTTTGAAAATTTAAAAAAGCTTTCATATTGAAAGATATATATTATAGTAAATATTATTATATTTATAAAAAATTATAAGATAGTTTTAAAAAATAATATGTGTAAAATAAAGTTATGTAGAATATCAAGATATATGTATATAAAAGGCATGTGAAAAGTCATGGCCTATGAAAATTATGTTGTCGCAAATGTTGAGGCATGGGAGGGTCGAAGTGGATGGGGTTGATGAAGGCATGCTCGAGGTGATTATTTTTATTTCTATTCTTATTTTTTATCATGGTATTTTTTCTTGTGGTTTTTGTCATTCTAATATGCCTTTCTCGAGTCTCTAATTGTTTACATTCAAAAGTTATGTTTACAATCTTTAGTTTTGATCTAGAAATAAGATAGATAAATATCAATTTGTTTAGTGTAAGATATAAAATATTATTCTATTTATATTATATAAAGTAACATATAATTTTGTATATATAAATTAATATATAATATTAGTTTGGAGTAAAATGAGTATGTCGATTAAAATCTTTTCTTATCTTTGTTTAATTAGTTCATTTTGTATTTTGAGGTTGCCCTCTCCAAAATACCCCTAGACCCCCAAAAGTGGAGGTAAGATTTGATCCCATTTCAGTTGATCCAACAACCAAAGACTTTACCAACTTAATATGTGTATATATATACATATATACATACACACACATATACATACACATATACATACATACATACATACATACATACATACATACATACATATATATATATATATATATATATATATATATATACATATATCACATATATCGCTGCATTATCCAAATTAAAAAAATTCTTTTTTGAACGATTATTAGTGATGGAATAAAATTTTCATCGCTAATTATATAAATAGTGATGAAACAAGTTATTTTCATCATAAATAATATTTTTTCAGGGCACAAATTTTTTCAGCAAAAAATTTTTTTATGGTGGGAATTATTAGCAACAAAAAAAATTTTTCATCGTTAATAATGTTATTAGAGATAAAAAAATTATTTTTTATTATAAATATTTTTTTTTTCAATTTATTTACGATAAAATTAATTATTTGCAATGAAAAATTACGTTGCTAATACCCCGCATCCCTTCACGTCCCATCAGAAACCAATTTTTCTTCCTCTTCCCCCCCCACGGCATTCAGCCTCCCGCGTTCTTCTCCCTGCCTCCGCATTCTTCTCCCGGCCTCCCTGCCTCCCGCGTCCCCTTTGACTTCCTCCACCATCCGGAGCTCTTCTGCCACCGCTGCCACCATCGAGGTGAGTCGTGTTGAGCTTTTTTTTTTGGGTTGTGTTCGGGCCGGGGTCGGGGATGGGGACTGGGAATGGCGCGGGGCCAACATGCCACGGCCGGCATGCTGGCATGGTGCTAGCATGCCGGGGATGGCTGCCTGGGTCGGGAAGTGATTCGCGGCTGCATGGGGCTTGCGAGCATGCGGGCTTGCGGGCTGTGGCCACACGATGGCCGGCGTGCTGTGGCTGGCGTGCCATTGACGACGCTTGGGCCTGGACGGCGGGCCTACATGCCTGTGTGCCGGGGCCTACGGGCCTGCATGCCGAGACCGACATGCCGGGAACAGTGTCGACGTGTCGGGGATGGCCGCTTGGGTCGAGATGGCAGCCCACGACCGTGTGGGGCCTGCAGGCCACTGCCATATGGTGGCGGCATTCTGTGGCTGGCGTGCAGGGGACGGTCGCCTGGGTCGGGATGGCGGGCCTGCATGCCGGGGCCCGCATCCCAGGACCGACGTGTTGGGCATAGTGCCGACGTGCCATGACTGATGTGCCACGGCCAACGTGTGTGCCGGGGCCTGGGGCTTGGGTGGGGCAAGTTGGGCTAGATCGGGTTGGGTCGGGCTGGGGCTAGTCGGGTCGGGTCGGGCTCGGTCGAGTCAGGCCGAGATGGGGCAGGTCGGGCCGGGTCGGGCTAGGTTGAGTTGGGTGGAGTCGGGTCCGATCGAGTCGGGCTGGGGTGAGTTGGGTGGAGCCGGGACTGTTGGAAAATGTATCCCAAAAAGTCAATCGTCAAGCTGTTGACGGTTGAGCAACCAAGTATTGTAATTGATTTGTTAATAAATAAAATATATTTGGCATTTTCATCATAAGCTTTTATCTTCTAATGAACTCCGTTGTTATGATGAAGTCCTTAGGACTATTTAAGTTCGATAAAGAGAAGATTTATCGATTAGTCCTTAAAACAGTTCACGACCAAATGATAGACTGTTAATAAGGACGACAGCTTCTATCGAGCATAGGTCGCTGTAGGCCATATGGGTTGGTTATCCTCTTAATCAAAGAGTGTGGAGATACTGGTATCGCATACAGGTGAGATATACTGGTACATCATCATTGAACGTGACCAACTCCAGAGTATTCTGCTTTCGAGAATGTCTCTGATGGGATATTGGTATAAGTGTCCCTTAGACTTGAGATCGCCTTAGTGACTTGCAAGCAACTCACTGTGCTTTGGTACTAGACTAACAGAATTTCTAATTCAGGGATGGAAGGCTTCTGGACATAGTCAAGTACTTACAAAGTCAGAGTGTGATCGAGATGGGATTGACCACTCCAAGAGTTGGAGAAGAATGAGTCGCTGTATTTCAATTTAGCAAAATCTTGGCCAGGGTAATCCATCAGATGGATTTGATATTTTGAAATACAATGTGGACAACCTGATCAGAGTTGACAGTTGAACTCTGGGGTGTCCTATGATCATTTTGGTCAAGGGGATGAATTATATGAAAACTATATCCGCATGGGTTCTAAGGATGTTGTTCTACACATTCGACCTATCCGGTCGTTGAGTACCATTGCTAGATGGTCACTTCGATTGGTATAAAAATTTATTTTTGTACTACCGACTTAGGTTCGAACCTATGAGGTCACACACATTAGAGTTCATGATCCGATCGGATGGTTGATCGATGATTAAAAATCATTCTAGGGTTAAATGATCAATACGATTGACATTTAACCCAATACAAGTGTTGCAGGAGGATCGATTAGCAATTTGATTTCTAATTGGCTTAATTTGATTAAGCTAATGGGATGAGATTAAGTCTAACTAAACATGATTTAATTAAATTTGGTTTGGGCTTGATTGGATCAAGTTCAATTGATTTATTGGATAAGCCAAGTGCAAGGAAAAACTAGTCCTAGTTCAACTAGGACTTGGGTCAATCTAATTTCTAATTTGATTAAAAAATTAAATCTAATTTAAATCTAATTTAATCTGATTAAATTAGATTCTTAATTGGGTTAAGACTTATTTTAATTGGGTTGATCTAGTTTTGGTTTGATTTGGTTTGAGAAACCAAATTAAAACAAGTCATAAGATAGAATCCTAGTAAGACTAGGATTCCACCTTACACCACATAAGCCTTCCCCACGCCCTCTCTCTCATTCAATGCCAATCTCCTCTTATTTTGTGTGACAAAAGCCCTCTCCCAGGTCTCTCCCATGTTCACAAAAGGTCTCCTCTCTTCTTTCTTACATGAAAGGTGGTTTAGATCAAATAAAAAAGGAATAAGTTTGGATTTCGAATTCTATGAGATAGAGTTTTAGAAATCCAAAACTCTTTCAATTTTGTGCCGAATCTATCCAAATTTTTTTTAGAATTTTTGTGGATTTTAGAGTATACATTATCCACCCTTTTCTAGTGATCCATGTATGAAAATAAGGAGGAGGTGCTCAAGAGTTGGGCGCCCCTTAACTTGCCATGTTTGGATAAGCCTTGACTAGGTATTTGACCTAGACAAGGACTCTATCATATCTCTCTATATAAAATGAGTTTCTTTATGAAATTTTTGAAGAAGATATATATTTAAGAGAACTTTGGGCCATCCAAAAATCAGAGAGAAAAGCCTTTGGGTCATGGAGATATAAAATATACAAGTTAGGGTGTCTAGAGAGAGAAACGAGAAGAAGAAGAGGGTCTTCTTCTAAGATTGTTTGTTTTCATATCTTTCCTCCCTCCATCTTGAGTTTCCAGAGAGTGTCTCAAATTTAAAACTCATCCTTCTACTTTCCATCTTTGGAAGAGTCCAAATCAAGAAGAAGGAGGCACCTGATCAACCATCAAAGAAGGATCAGCGCAGTACTAGCATACTGTGCTGATTTCCTGAAGCAGGACTTCTGATCGAGATTCGTGGGCTCGTGTGGATGACTCCTAGAGGCCGGATATGTGTGCGGCTTGAAACATCATCCTCAAGCCCAGATCAGTGAGGTTAGAACGTCTAACTTGCAAGGTAATAGATCTGATCTATTGTTTAATACATACATTAGATGTAGTATAGAAACATGTTGATATGATCAACATGTAGTTCATGCTATATTTATATATTTTAATTTTTGATTTAATGCTATGTAATAATCATATAATAGAATCTTAGATCTAGAGATTCTCTGATTTTAAAAAATAATTTTGATTTATTTTAGTCTTCCGCTGTATGATCTTGAAAAAGTTTTAAGATCTAACCCTGAAACCCTAGATCTGGTTCCTACAATTGGTATCAGAGCCAGGTTCTTTATTACATGATTATTTATACATGCTTAGATTATTTCTTAAATTAGATCTAATTTATAATCTGATTATTAAATCTAAAATTAAAATTTAGATCAATCACGAACTGCAAGGTTGTCCTGCTGTAAGGTTTACCTCTTACAGTGCAAAGATTGTCCTAGTTTGTATAGATCTATCTTTAATCATAAATTTGTTAGATATGATTTAGATTAAATTTATAATTTATTAAATTTAAAAGATGTTTAAATCTGAAATAAAATCTCTTTGTTAATAATTTTTGTGCAAAGAAATTGTTTAAAGTTGAAACTGTTTCAATTACATGAACCTGTTTAGATTAGATCTAAAGTAGTTTCATATTTATTTCACTTGTATCTTGATTATGAATCAAACATGCAATATAGTTGGTAGAATCATATTGTAAAATTATTTTACAAATATGAAAATTATTTTTTGAAAAGTCAAACCCAACTCTCAACCCAAAACTTAATTAAGAATTAAGAAGTTGTTTGAATAGGTTCTAGGATTGTGAATTGAAGAACCTAAGACACAAACCATAACACATTGGGTTAATGGGTTAGTGGAAATTAGGTCTATTAATTGGGTTAGACTTATGGTTAGATTAAAGATGGACTTAATTAGAGAATTGACTAAATCTAATCAATTGTTGTCTTAGATTAGGTCAAGGATTCTCTAGATCAATTACAATAGTTGTAGTTGGTCAAGTCCATGTCTTTAACGAGAACCAAATGGACTTGATTCTTGGCTAAGCGGTCTAGCACGAACTGTTAGGTTGATCTAATCAAAACTAATTAAATCAGTTGGTGTCTAAGGTAAACCAGACCAGTGATTTTTAATTGGGAGCCCGCTTACCTGACCATTTCTGATGGTGTCTAAGGGAAGCTTTGGCAGACCCTCCCACTGATCGAACTTACCTGGCCTCTTAGTGAAATTATGTTTTGATCGGATCACTTGACTATTCGAGCTGACCCATGTCAGCTAGGTAAATCAGTGTGACTGATTTAGGTGCTCCTAGACCAGCCCTTTTAATGATCTCCCTTAAGCTGACTTGGTGAAGCCAGTGGGAGGATCATGATAAGCTGGTTCATCTGACCTCATCCTCTATATTATTTAAATCCTCTAAAATTATTAGGTCCTTAAAATGATAAAGTTATAGAGATAACTGAGTCATAGCCTCCCATTAAGGTGTTTGATAATGAGTCCATTAACTCAAGAATCATTGCAGACCCAAAGGCCTGGTGCTTGTTGACTAATGAAATTATCACTCATCATATGACGACTTGAAAATATCTCTCTAATGGTGGTTAGGTGAGCCAACCAAAGTTAGACTTAATCATTTGTTGGTTAGATACACCAAGTATGATCATGTTAATGGTTGGACCTAATCGAATCCTTACAGTGGGGGCCAAAGCCTACTGATTAGGTTTCTAGGGCAAAATTAAAATTACTAAAAATTATTTAGAGAAATAATTGGTTATGAACCTACCCTTAGATGTACATGGGTTGGCCAACCAAAGTTGGGCTTGTGTGCAGTCTAAGTGGATTCTAGTACCCACTAAGGAATTTGGGTAATTCCTTGAATTGGAGGTAGAGGCTACCAATTTGAATAAAATAGTGGGAGAAACCTTTTGATTAAAGTCTAAATCTTTAGGTTTAATGAATCAATTACTAATTAGGTTATGGTTCTCCTTTGTGCAAATATGGCCACTTCCCTATCGCTCTGATCATTGTTGGACAATGATAAGTTGGTGGGACCCAACTTCGGTAGCTGGACTGAAAGTTGAAGATAGTCTTGGAGCATGAACGGATCCTATATGTGATAATGGATCCTGTACCTGAGGAGCCAGCTGCCAATGCACGTGGAACAGTCAAAGACACATACCAGAAGTAGCTCAGTGATCGGACCACGGTGCGCTGTATCATGCTGGCTGCCATGAGCGACGAGTTCAGTCGCAGATTCGAGATGGCTCAGCCAAAGGACATGCTTCAAGTGTTGGAGGATGTCTTTGGCACATCCGATAACATAGAGAGGTACAAGACTAGTTGTGCCATCTTCAACGCCAAAATGCGGGATGGTGCCTCTGTCACTGATCATGTATTGTACATGATCGAGTTGATGGAATGATTGAGCAAGCTCGGCTTTCCCTTGCATGAGCAGCTTGGGAAAGATACAATACTGAACTCGTTGCCCAAGTCTTATCTCCCATTCCTCACTCATTATAGAATGACAAAGCCTGAAGAGAACTACCATGGGTTATTAGGGTTGCTTCAGAACTTTAAGAAGGATCACCAACTTCACAAGGAGTCGGTGAACTTAGTGGGAGGTTCATCTTCTGGTTCTCGACCTTTTAAGAAAGGGAAGAAGAACAAGAAGAAGAAAGTGAAGAAGGTGCATGTTCAGGCTGGGACATCAGTGCAGGGTCAGACCAGAAAAATCAAGCCCGATAAGAGTCTATTCTACTGGCAAGCACCCTAGATTAGATAGTGTGTCAGATATCTACTTATGACATTGTAGGCTAGGTCATATAAACAAGAACAGAATAAATAGGTTGACTCAAGAGGGAATCCTCGAAGTCAGTGACTGTGAATCACTTCCAACCTATGAGTCCTGTCTTCTTGGTAAAATGACCAAGTCACCTTTTACTGCAAAAGGTGAGAGAGCTACTGAGCTCTTGGGCCTAGTACATACTGATGTATGCGGGCCCATGAGCACCAGTGCTAGAGGTGGATATTTCTACTTCATAACTTTCACGGATGACCTATCCCGATATGGATATGTCTATCTGATGAAACATAAGTCGGATTCATTTGAAATGTTCAAACAATTCCGAAGTGAAGTAGAAAAACAAACTGGAAAGAGTATTAAAACTCTTCGATCTGATCGAGGAGGAGAATACCTTTCTAGTGAATTTCTCACATATCTAGGAGAGAATGAGATTCTCTCCCAAAGGACTCCTCCAGGAACACCACAGCATAATGGTGTGTCTGAAAGGAGGAATCGGACTCTATTAGACATGGTCCGATCCATGATGGGTTTTGCTAGCTTGCTGATATCCTTCTAGGAATATGCACTCGAATTTGCCTGTTATCTGTTAAATAGGGTTCCAAGTAAGTCTGTAATTAAGACTCCATACGAGATATGGACAGGACGTAAGCCAGTACTTTCACACCTTAGGGTCTGGGGGTGCCCGGCCTATGTCAAACGATTAGTCACAGACAAACTTGGACCTAGGTCTGACAAATGCTTATTCATAGGGTACCCCAAAGGGACAAAAGGATATTTTTTCTACCATGCTGATGAACAAAAGGTGTTCGTCAACCTTAAGGCAATTTTTTTTTTTAGAAAAGGAGTTCCTTGGTGAAAGAACCATTGCCTCTAAGGTTGAACTTGATGAAGTTCAACAGGTAGAAGGACCGATACCAATAGCTGAACCTGAGTCGGATATGATTAGATCAGATTCGAAGCCCAATGTACCTGCACCATTAAGGCAATCCGGTAGAGTACCGCATCAGCTGGACAGATACTACGATTTCCTGGTCCGAGATGGTGATCCCATCGAACTCGATGAGAACGATGAGGATCCGATCACCTATATGGATGCAATGCAGAGATCTGATTCTGAAAAATGGCTTAAAGCCATGAAATCCAAAATGGAGTCCATGAAGGTCAACGATGTATAGACATTGGTTGACCCACCATAAGGGGTTAAATCCATTGGGTGTAAATGGATCTTCAAAAGGAAGAGGGGCGCAGACGAAAAGGTGGAGACCTATAAAGCCTGTCTGGTCACCAAGGTGTATCGTCAATGTTATGGTATTGACTATGACGAGATATTTTCTCCTGTGGCAATGCTCAAATCCATTTGAATAATGCTTGCAATAGCTGCCCATCTGGATTATGAGATCTGGCAGATGGATGTAAAGACAGCTTTTCTGAATGGAGAGCTGACCGCAGAGGTGTATATGATACAACCTGAGGGATTTACATCCACAGATGAGTCCAAGGTGTGCAAGCTTCAGAGATCCATTTATGAATTGAAGCAGGCTTCTCAGAGTTGGAACATGCATTTTGATAAGGTGATCAAAACGTATGGCTTCATTAAGAATGGAGAAGAGCCCTGCATCTATAAATAGGCAAATGGTCCAGTTGTGGTATTCCTGATCATGTACGTGGATGATATTCTCTTAATTAGAAATGACATCCCCGCACTACAGGGAATAAAAGTTTGGTTGTCATCACAGTTCTCCATGAAGGACTTGAGTGAAGCATCCTACATCCTAGGGATGAAGATCTATAGGGATAGATCTAAAAGGATGCTTGGGTTATCCTAGTCCATGTATATAGACACTGTGCTGAAGAGGTTCAGCATGGAGAATTTCAAGAAGGGCTATCTACCGATAGGCCAAGAAATTTTTCTCTCTAAGAAGGATTGTCCGACAACTCCTGAAGAGAGAGAGCGTATGAGTAAAGTCCCATATGCTTCAGCCGTGGGATCTATCATGTACGCCATGACATGTACAAGATCAGATATGGCATACTCACTAGGAGTAGTGAGTAGATACCAATCTGATCCTGGAGAAAATCACTGGAAAGTAGTTAAAGCCATCCTTAAGTATTTAAGAAATACTAAGGACCAATGGTTGGTTTATGGTGAGTCAGATCTGAAACTTGTGGGATTCATAGACTCTAGCTTCCAATCTGACCATGATGACAGCAGGAGCGTGTCGGGTTATATCTTTACTCTGAATGGTGGAGCCATATGCTGGAAGAGTTCCAAGCAACATACTGTGGCGGACTCTGTTTGTGAAGCGGAGTACATCGCAGCATCGGATGCCGCGAAGGAAGCTGTGTGGCTGAGGAAATTCATCAATGAGCTCAGAGTAGCACCCTCCCTCGATGGTCCGATCCTGCTCTACTGTGACAGCACTGGTGCCATAGCTCAGGTGAAGGAACCCAAAGCACATCAACGGACGAAGCACATCTTGCGCCACTTCCACCTGGTCTGAGAGATCGTGGATCAAGATGACGTCGACCTTCAGAAGATCGACGGAAAGGAGAACCTGGCCGACCCCTTCACTAAAGTCCTAGCGATAAAGGAGTTCGACAACCACAAGTCGAAGATGGGTATTAGATATTATGCCGAGTGGCTTTAGGACAAGTGGGAGTTGTTGGAAAATGTGTCCCAAAAAGCCAATCGTCAAGCTGTTGATGGTTGAGCAACCAAGCATTGTAATTGATTTGTTAATAAATAAAATATATTTAGCATTTTCATCATAAGCTTTCATCTTCTAATGAACTCCGTTGTTATGATGAAGTCCTTTGGACTATTTAAGTTCGATAAAGAGAGGATTTATCGATTAGTCCTTAAAACAGTTCACGACCAAATGATAGGCTGTTAATAAGGACGACAGCTTCTATCGAGCATAGGTCGCTGTAGGCCATATGGATTGGTTGTCCTCTTAACCAAAGAGTGTGGAGACACTGGTATGGCATACAGGTGAGATATACTGGTACATCATCATTGAACGTGACCAACTCCAGAGTATTCTGCTGTCGAGAATGTCTCTGATGGGATATAGGTATAAGTGTCCCTTAGACTTGAGATCACCTCAGTGACTTGCCAGCAACTCACTGTGCTTTGGTATTGGACTAACTAAATTTTTAATTCAGGGATGGAAGGCTTCTGGGCACAGTCAAGTACTTGCAAAGTCAGAGTGTGATCGAGATGAGATTGACCACTCCAAGAGTTGGAGAAGAATGAGTCGCTGTATTTCAATTTAGCAAAACCTTGGCCAGGGTAATCCATCAGATGGATTTGATATTTTGAAATACAATGTGGACAACCTGATCAGAGTTGACAGTTGAACTCTAGGGTGTCCTATGATCATTTTGGTCAAGGAGATAAATTATATGAAAACTATATCCGCATGGGTTCTAAAGATGTTGTTCTACACATTCGACCTATCCGATCGTCGGATACCATTGCTAGATGGTCACTTTGATTGGTACAAGAATTTATTTCTATGCTACCGACTTAGGTTCGGACCTATGAGGTCACACACATTAGAGTTCATGATCCGATCGGATGGTTGATCAATGATAAAGAATCGTTCTAGGGTTAAATGATCAATACGATTGACATTTAACCCAGTGCAAGTGTTGCAGGAGGATCGATTAGCAATTTGATTGCTAATTGGCTTAATTTGATTAAGCCAATGGACTGAGATTAAGTCTAATTAAATATGATTTAATTAAATTTAGTTTGAGCTTGATTGGATCAAGTCCAATTGGTTTATTGGATAAGCCAAGTGCAAGAAAAAACTAGTCCTAGTTCAACTAGGACTTGGGTCAATCTAATTTCTAATTTGATTAGAAAATTAAATCAGATTTAAATCTAATTTAATCTGATTAAATTAGGTTTTTAATTGGGTTAATACTTATTTTAATTGGATTGATCTAATTTTGGTTTGATTTGGTTTGAGAAAGCAAATTAAAACAAGTCATAAGATAGAATCCTAGTAAGACTAGGATTCCACCTTGCACCACATAAGCCTTCCCCACGCCCTCTCTCTCATTCAACGCCAATCTCCTCTTATTTTACATGACAAAAGCCCTCTCCCAGGTCTCTCCCACGTTCACAAAAGGTCTCCTCTCTTCTTTCTTACATGGAAGGTGGTTTGGATCAAATCAAAAAGGAATAAGTTTGGATTTTGAATTCTATGAGATAGAGTTTTAGAAATCCAAAACTCTTTCAATTTTGCACCGAATCTATCCAATTTTTTTTTAGAATTTTTATGGATTTTAGAGTACACATTATGTACCCTTTGCTAGTAATCCATACATAAAAATAAGGAGGAGGTGCTCAAGAGTTGGGTGCCCCTTAACTTGCCATGTTTGGGTAAGCCTTGACTAGGTATTTGACCTAGACAAGGACTCTATCATATCTCTCTATATAAAATGAGTTTCTTCATAAAAGTTTTGAAGAAGATAGATATTTTAGAGACCTTTGGGTCATCCAAAAATCAGAAAGAAAGACCTTTGGGTCGTGGAGATATAAAAGACACAAGTTAGGGTGTCTAGAGAGAGAAATGAGAAGAAGAAGAGGATCTTCTTCTAGGGTTGTTTGTTTTCATATCTTTCCTCCCTCCATCTTGAGTTTCCTGAGAGCATCTCAGATCTGAAACTCCTCCTTCTACTTTTTATCTTTGGAAGAGTCCAAATCAAGAAGAAGGAGGCACCTGATCAACCATCAAAGAAGGATCAGCGCAGTACTAGCATACTGTGCTGATTTCCTGAAGCAGGACTTCTGATCGAGATTCGTGGGCTCGTGTGGATGACTCCTAGAGGCTGGATGCATGTGTGGCTTACAACATCATCCTCAAGCCCAGATCAGCAAGGTTAGAACGTCTAACTTGCAAGGTAATAGATCTGATCTATTGTTTAATACATACATTAGATGTAGTATAGAAACATGTTGATATGATCAACATGTAGTTCATGCTATATTTATATATTTTAATTTTTGATTTAATACTATGTAATAATCATGTAATAGGATCTTAGATCTAGGGATTCTCTGATTTTAAAAAATAATTTTGATTTATTTTAGTCTTCCGCTGTATGATCTTGAAAAAGTTTCAAGATCTAACCCTGAAACCCTAGATCTGGTTCCTACAGGGTCGGGTCAGGCTGGGGTGGGTCAGGTGGAGCTAGGGTGGGTCGAGTCCAGTCCGATCTGGTCTGTGCCAGGTCAGGGATGGTAGGGTCTGGGCTGGGTCGGTTCCGGGTTGGGCCGAGATGAGGCGGGTTGGGTCGGGTTGGGCCGAGATGAGTCGGGCTGGGGCGAGTCGAGTCGAGTCGGGTCGGGGTGGGTCGGGTGGAGCTGGGGCAGGTTGGGTCGAGCTAGGATGAGTTAGGTGGAGCCAGGTCGGGTCGGGCTGGGGTGGGTCGGGTGGAGCTAGGGTGGGTCAGGTCGGGTCCGGTCCGGTCAGGTCCGTGCCGGGTCAGGGATGGTAGGGTTCGGGCCGAGTCAGTTCTGGGTCAGGCCGGGATGAGGCAGGTCAGGTTGGGTCAACTTGGCCTGGGGTGAGTCAGGTGGAGCCGGGTCGGGTCGGGGGCAGATCGGGTGGAGCCGAGGCGGGTTGGGTCAGGTGGGGTCTGGTCCATGCCGGGTCGGGTCGGGTCCGTGGAGTGCTGGGCCGAGCTAGGGCATCCAAATTATTATAATTGTTGTATATTATTATAATTATTGCATATTATTTTTTAGTGTTACTACTGAAGTTAGTTAATTATTTGACTGATTATTTTTTCACTAACACAATGCACATTGCTGTTATTTGTTACAATTAAATTATTTTATGTACTATTTTGTATGCTGCTGAAATTATAAATAAAAAAGATATTTTTATTTTAAAAAAATTCTATTGAAATTTTTGATTAAAAAATTTCAATATGAAGTTATTCCTTTTTGATAAATTAGAAATCCATCTTCGAATGCACGTTCAAAGATGGTACTTAAATTACATTGAGCTGTAGATTCTTGTTCAAGTTTCGATCTTCATCGAGATTGAAATTTGGATATCCCATATTCGGACTTTTTGAAAAAGTAATAATATTATTATTGTTAATAGTTGATATTTTATTTTATTATGTGGTATTCAGTAGTTATCTATCCATTATTCTCCGGATATGTGGTGGATAGGGTGCGTGGGCACCATATCCACATCATATACTTGGAGAACCATGAGGAGATGCTGCCAAAACTTTTACACAAATGAGACAAAATAACCACTAATAACAATAATGAGATTATTACTTTTCTGAAAGGGATAGGGCCACACCTGTTAGTAATGATTTGAAAAGGATAGGATCATATATTTTTACTTCATAAAGGGATAGAGCCACACATTTTCTATGTTAATGTTCAGTCTGCATGTCTTTTTTAATATGTGTTATTTTGTATGAAGTGATCCGGATCTGGATCTGAGTCAGAATTTTGCCTGAAATTCGAAATGCGATTCAGTCCGAAATTCAAATCAGGATCCTGAATACCATAAAATTTTTTTTGGTTGTTAATGATTTTGTGTTTATTATTAGATGAATATCAACAAAAGTTGGATGAATGCTAGAGAAATTTTTTTGCTTGAATATCGCAAAAGAGTTCGAGATTTCATTGACTTTGCATGGCATAAAGCTGACAGTGCTAGTCGGATAAAGTATCCATGTAAGATATGTGTCAATATGGTATATCATCACATCATACTTGTTAAAGAGTATTTGCTACAATATGGTATGGATAAGAAGTATACTTGTTGGACATGGCATGGGGAGGGTGATCCGAATGAGGTGGTGCATGACAATGATGATACTAAAGATGATAGTGATGCTGATGGACCTGTCAAACATAGTGGTATAGAAGAATTGTTAGATGATTTACATCAAGGTGCTTGTTCGAATGTATAGATGAATACTACTGTATCTGAAAGCAATTCTGATCATGAACATGATATCCAGCTTGAGGCAGAAGGGACTTCTGAATAGTTTGCAAAGCTTGTAAGGGATGCACAAGAATCACTTTATCCAAATTGTACAAAATTTTCCAAGTTAGAGTTTTTGATAAAATTGCTTCATATTAAAACCATGAACCGATGGAGTCAGAAGTCATTTGATCAAATTTTAACATTGATTAAAGCAGCTCTACCTGATGGAGAGAGACTGTCGAAATCATATTCTGAAGCAAAAATATATATGCAAAAAATTAGACTTGGATATACTCATATATATGCCTGCAAAAATGACTGCATATTATTTTATAAGGATAACGAACAAGCAACTGAATGTTCGAATTACGGTGAGTCTAGATACAAAACTGATAATAAAAAAGAAAAGAAGATACCTCAAAAGATTTTGAGATATTTTTTATTTATTCCAAGACTTCAAAGGTTGTATATGTCCACAAAGACAGTTGAAGAAATGAGATGGCATTATGAGCAGTGAATTTTGGAGGAGAACATACTTAGCCATCCAATCGACTCTTTAGCGTGGAAGGACTTCGATGCAAAGCATCCATACTTTGTGAGTGACCCATGCAATATCAGGCTTGATCTAGTGATAGATGGATTTAATTTCTTTGGCAATATGAGTACCTTTTATAGCATATGGCCTGTGATACTAGTTGTATACAATGTGTCACCTTAAAAGTGCATGAAAGAACCATTTATTTTTATGTCACTGTTGATTTCGGGTTCGAAAGCACCAGATAATGAAATTAATGTATATCTACGACCTTTGATTAATGATCTGAAGGAGTTATGAGAAAATGGGGTTCAGACATATGATTCTGTGAGTCGAAGTAATTTTAAGTTGCATGCTTCAATTTTATGGACTATAAATGATTTTTTGGTATATAAAAATTTATCTGAATAGAGAACCAAAGGATATCTGGCATGTCCAATATGCAATAGGGATGCATCCTCCTTACATTTAAAGCACGGATGGAAAATATGTTTCATGGGTCATCGATAGTTTTTTCCTGTTAATCATTCTTGGAGGACCCATTATAATCAATTCTTTGATAGTAAGTCTAATCGACGTCCGCCACCCAAGGAGTTAAGTGGATCAAAAATTTTAGAACAACTTGAAATCATGAAAAATGTCTGATTTGGAAAAACATCGGGTACTTGCAAGAAGAAGCATACTAAAGCTGAGCTGAATTAGACGAAATGAAGCATCTTTTTCGAACTACCATATTGGAAGCAGCTACTACTTCATCATAATCTAGATGTAATGTACATTGAAAAAAATATTTATGATAATATCATCGGTGCTGTATTGAATATTTCAAAAAAATAAAAAATAGTACAAAAGCTCATCTTGATCTGCAGAAAATGAGAATTCAATCGGAGTTGCATTTAGTTCATCGAGGTGAGAGATTTTTTATGCCACCCGCATGTTATTCGTTGTTTGGAGAGGAAAAGAAGAATTTCTGTGAATGGTTCAAAATCATAAAATTTCCTAATGCATATGCTTCAAATGTATCACGGTGTATTGGAAACAACGATGGCAATATCTCTGGCATGAAAAGTTATGACTCCCATGTGATGATGCAACGTTTGCTTCCCGTGGTCATGCGTGGCTATTTGGGTGGTGACATTCAAACTGCATTGATTGAGCTGGGAGTATTCTTTCGAGAACTATGTTGTTGAAAATTAAAGATTAACTTACTTGAGAGATCAGAGAAAGATATCATACTCATTCTTTGTTAGTTAGAAAAAAAATTTTCACCATCATTTTTTAATGTTATGGTGCATCTAGCTATCTATCTTCCAAAGAAAGCTCTTTTGATCAGACCGATATATTATCGATGGATGTATCCTATTAAAAGATAAAGAAGTTATATATATTTTATCATATCAATTATAAGATGTAAATATATTTATAAAATTTAAATTTATTTTTATTTATAAATTTTTGTGCACCTTAAAAAAATATGTACGCAAGCATATGTAGCTACCAAGTCTGTCACATTCTGCTCGATGTATTTTGATGATATCGAAACAAGATTCAATCATGCAAATCGTAATGCAGACTGTGAATGGGGTGACAAGAGTATACTATGTAGAGAATAATACAGATGTTGATAATCGACATAAGAAAAAATTTGCAAAATGATTTGATGATCTGGTAAGTTGCATAGTGATACATTATTTATTTACTTATAAATAATATTATTTCAATCAATATAATTTTTTATCTTATGATGCAGATGAAATATAAGTATTTCAATAAAAAAGTAGGTGCAACCGATGAGTTGCACGATTTAGCATGTGGTCCCGATCGAAGGGTTAATCACTACACATCCTGTATCATTGGAGGAATGAGATTTCACATAAAGGAGTTTGAGATGCAACGATGGACCAGAATAGTGGAATTGCTATAATAGGATATGAAGGAGAAGAAGAGATTGATTATTATGATGTACTGGTAGATATCATAGAACTGAAGTATGGGTCCAGTAATTCTGTATTTTTGTTTCAGTGTGAATGGTAGGATATTAGTAATAAAAAGATTGGGATTCATATCGATTCATAATTTATCAGTGTAAATCTTGCACAAACATGGTACCACAATGAGCCGTATATATTAGCAACTCAAGCGAAAGAAGTAATATATTTGAAGGACCTAAAGTATCAAGATAATTGGCATGTCGTACAAAAAATAACACTTAGAAGTGTATATGACATACCAACTCGATTAGAGATGGATGAAATTTTAGATTTATATGAAGAGAAAGCTTTTCAACAAGAAGAACAAATATCAATTGAGTTTTTGGTTGATGAAGAACTTGTAACGGCACCTTTGAATAGGGCTGATCTCCTATCCAATAAAGTTGAAGCTAATTTTGTATCTAATCTAGATGAGTCAGAGGGCGACGACCAGTTCATAAATAACGATGAGATAGAAGACGATACATATATCGATTATTGTGATTCAGATGAGGATCTACACATCGAGGAAGATACGAATATTGATGAGTAGATCTTTATTCTTCATTCAATTATGTGTTGCAATAATGGTATGCGATATAATATATTCATTAGAATATTATTTAATTATTATTATTATTATTGTTGGTGCAGAATTTCATCGAAGTCGGAGAAGCTGGAGCTGGGATGACTACGGCCACCATCGGGACCTGCAAAAAAAATCTAAACCGGAGTTGGGGGTGCTCCGACAAGACCCTCCGACGCTCAAGTCAGTACTCTGCTTGAACAGAAATAGAGTGCTCGAGCGAAAATTTTGGCAGAGTTTTGAGATAGAGTTACCAGCTTAGAGAAGAACGTGTCTGGAGGTTCCTTATTTATAGACGGAGGGTGTAACTGACCGACAGCGACGTCTGTAACCGTCTGGTAGTGGACCGCTCAGAGCTACGTGGAGTTTGTTGCGGAGAGTAGTGGCATCAGGGGTCGTTTAGGGCCACATGGAGCTTGTTGCAGAGAGTGGAGTGGTGTCCATTGTCAGGACTTGCCAGAGAGTGGTGAAGCTGCATGAAATCCGTTACAGAGAGTGGAGCAGGAGGGCGGCTCTTGTCGCGACTCGTTAGAGAGTGGTGGAGCTGCATGGAATCCATTGCAGGGAGTGGAGCAGGAGGGCCGCTATTGTCCTGACTTGTCAAAAAGCTCTGATCCGTCGGTTGGAGCTCGGCTGGGACATCTGATGGAGTGGAATGGCTCTCTATTGTTGGTCTGGAAGAAGCTCGGATGTCCCCGAAGCTGCTGATGAGTCTACTGTTGTCGGGTGGCTTAGGCACTGATACTACAAGTGGGAGTCACCTGCTGTAGAAGCTCGGATAGAGACTTTCAGTTGGCGAAGCCCGGTAGGAATCCGATTGTTAGAGAAGTCCGTCTGGGATTCGCCCGATGTGGAAACTCGCCTGAAGATGATCTGTGGGGGAAGTTCGATTTTATGAAGGATCTGGTGGAGGGTCGGTCGGTGATGGACTTCGGACGGCATTGGAGAGGTTCGGCAGACATCGGAGGCGATTAGTCGTTGTAGGAATCTAGCTGCTAGAGCCCGATTGTCATAGAAGCTCATCCAATATCCAACCGCTATGGAGGTTCGATCGAAGTCTGGTTCTTATAGAAGGCTGAAAGGAGACTGCTTATTGTAGAAGCTCAGTTGAAGGTCAGTTGTCGTGGGAGCTCAGAGTAGCGACCTGGCCGATGAGTCCTGTCCCATTGTAGAAGCTCAATCGAAGGTCAGTTGTCGTGGGAGCTCGGAGTAGCGACCTGGCTGATGAGTCCTGTCCCATTGTAGAAGCTCGGTCGAAGATTGGTTGTCGCGGGATCCGACTATGAAGAAGCTCGGCTAAAGTCTACCTGTGATGGAAGTTCGAAAGGAATATGCTTACAGCGGAGGCTCGGATGGGATTTGCTTACAGTAGGGATTCGAGGTAGGCCGTCCGCTGTAAGGGTTCGGAGTAGACTGCTCGCAGTAGGAGTTCGGGGTAGACCACTCGTAGTGGAAGTTTGGAGTAGGCCGCTCGCGGTAGAAGTTCGGCTATCACAGGAGCTCGACTGGAATCCTGAAGGCGGTCGACCACCGTAGAAATGTGGAAGGAGCCTGATTACTGTAGAAATCTCGTTGTCGGAGAAGCTCAGATGCTGACGAAGCCTGAAAGAAGTTCGGGGGTAGTCGATTGCTGTAGAAGGATGGCTAACAGCGAGGCTCAGAGGGCCTTTGGGGTGGCTCGATGGGTGAACACTGAGGCCCATCGTCGAAGAAGTCCGGACGGCCGAGGGAGTTCGGAGAGGCGTCACGTACAAGGTCGGGAGCCGGAGGAGCGTCGAAGGATCAGTCCTCTGCAGACTTCGGCCGGGGGGCACTTTATACCCAACACCGGTCCCCCTACTTTCAAGTTTGGGTTCCAAACGAAGGAAGTCCAGAGAATTTCTCACGATCGAAGCTGCTCTCTTCGAATTTCGTACTCAACGGTCACCAGATATTTCGACGCTCGATACACTGGTACTGGAGCCTTTTCAAAAAAGGTTTCTTCTTTTTGGGATTTTCACTGGGGCATGGCTCTAGGTACGGTACAATAATTATTTTGTCAGCTGCCAGCCATTTTCAATAGCTGTCAATGTGAGTGGGACATGCGGCAGGTACAGGCCGGTCAGAGGAGATCCACGATCATAACTGCTCCAGGTCCTGTTGCCTATTTAAACATGTCTTCCTCTTTAGGGGTTTCACCCTGCCTGAGAGAGTCCTTCGGTCCCTTCTTCTTCCCCGAGAGCTCCAGCCTCCTCTAGCGTCCTTCGGGTCTCCCATCATCCTTGCTGCCCTCCCGCACTCCCCAGGCCAACCTAGGTTAGTCCTGGAACTTCTCGCTGTTTTTCTATTTTTTTTTGTGCCCTATTCGTTTAGCTTCCTTAAGGGCTTGTTCGCTATTTTTTTGATTTTTTTGGGATTTTGTAGCTTTCGTTCGATCCAAAATGTCTTCCGATATCTCCTCTTCTAGTAGTTCTAGGAGTTCGTCAATCCTAGTTCCCTATAGTACTGGTACCATAGACGAACCCGTAGCTAGGACCGAACCTTGTCCGACCTTTGCGCCAGACACCATCCCTGGCTCCTTGACTCCGGATGAACTCTCACTGATAAGGATTCAGTATGGAGTTCCTCCGGAGTACGAGCTGGAGCTTCCCGGGCCATCTAACTGGGCTAGCGCCCCTCCTCTCGATCGCTTTTGTCTGTACCAGGAGGCCTTCCGTGTCGGACTTCGGCTCCCGCTGCCGTCCTTTGTTGTTGCTCTCTTTCATTTTTTGAACATTTCTCTAGCTTCCGTTGTGCCAAACTCCTTTAGGTTTTTGATAGGGTTTCTTTCCCTTTGTAGTTTAGTCGAAGTTCGGCTGACTATTTCTTTGTTTAAGAGCTTCTACACCTTCAAACACCATCCTTCGGCAAGGGATTGGTGGTACTTCTCCCCTCAGTTCGATAGAAAGGGGTTGTTGAAAGGCGCCCCCTCTTCCGTCCATAACTGGAAGGAGAGGTTCTTCTACGTCCGATGCCCAACCTTAGAGCTAGGGTTACCCCCTTGGGGTTCTCTGAGGGATTCCATCCGTCGGGCCTCTAGCCTGGAAAGGGATGACCTCGAGGCCTCAAAAAAGCTCGAGGCCTATCAAGCCCCCCTCCTCCCCGAACTTCTGAGGGAGCAACTTTTGTTCAATGTCGGCCTGAGCCCCCTTAACCCTGCCGGTACCTCTCCCTTTTTTGTCTCTCTCTTTTCTTCTTTTTTTTTTTTTATAGTACTTCCCCTTCTTCTTATACCGTCTCGAAGCCATGCTAATCTTCTTTTATCACAGACATGGACGCAAGCGTGGCTCGGAGGTTAGCCCAGGGTCTCAAGACCCACAAGAGAAATGACGCCTCAACTTCGGGTTCGGTGAAGAATGCCAGGATAGAGGGGACAAGCTCGGCCGTGCCTGCTCCGATGCCCGTCACCATCGAAGTCCCCTCCGACGCTGAACCTGAAGTCCCCCGAACCCTTTTACAGAGCCCCCCAGCCGAGGGTCCCATTTCGGAGGTTCGTCTCGAGGGGGTGCCTGGGGCCGAAGGGAGGAAGAGAAAGAAGACCCTAGCCTGGAGGAGTCACAGTCGCAGGACTGCCACCAAGGGGGTCGGTGGCTCCGAGGAAGACCTGGGAGAAAATCTCTTCAACAACAGAGATTTGATAAAGAGGCTGGTCGAAGGGTGCATCCTGCCCGAGGTCGTCGAGAGGATCATCCTCGCCGATCCCGAACTGCGGGCTGGGATTCCCTGAGATCCTTCCTCGAAGTAGGTTAACTCACCCTTTTTCCTCCTTCTTGCCTCTTTAGCTTATTCTTCAGCCCTCATATCGACTCCCCAACCTTTCTTGCAGATTGGGCATCAGCTTGTCGCCAACGTCGAGGCGGCGAAGATCGCCCAAAGAGAGGCAGCTCGGACAGAAGAAGGTCGTCTAGCCGGGGCCGCCCGCCTTGAGGAGAAGATCATCGAGGTCCGGAGTCTCCAGGAGGTGCTGAAAAAGGAGGGACAAACCTCATTCGATCTGAGGACCGCCTTGGAGGAGGAGAGAGGGAAGGCTGAGGCCGAAATCTCTGGACTGAGGGCGCAGGTTTTCGAGCTGAAGGCACAGGTTTTCGAGCTGAAAGCACGGATTTCGTCTTTGATCTCGGAGGCAAGGGCTCGAGCAGTGGAAGAGTTCAAAGCCTCCTCCGAGATGGAGGATCTAAAGATCCAGTTCGGCCAGGACGCCTTCATCAAGGGGTTTGAACTCTACCAAGAGAAGGTGGCTGGGAGGTTTCTCGAGTTGGATCTCGACTTCCTGAATGAGACGTCCGACGATGAGGCCGGACCATCCGAAGTCACCGCCGATCCTCTTCCAGCCGGGACCTCATCGACTACCGTGGCCGCCACTAACGATCTTCCGGGGATGCCGACCCCCTCTACTTATACCCCAAAGGTCCGGAACCTTTAGCTTTGTATTTCTCCTTTGTGGTGATATATATATATATTTCTTTTGTTCTCTTGTACTTGAAACTTATTTGGTCAATGAAGCTGGATTCGTCTTTACGGAGGGTTCCTCCCCCCTTTTCATATTCTTTTCCTTCCTTTTGTCTTCTTGCATTGATTTGAGTCGTGGCGCTCTTGTCTTCCAATGACAGTGTCCTACCGAAGCTCTTCCCCTGCCGGAGGGTATTCTCATGAAGTCGATGATACGAGACCTCCAAAGGGAAGTTCGTCGGTTAACAGAAAAATCTAAGAAGCTGGAAGATGAACTCCACCGACTGAGGAAGAGCCACTCAGAAGTTACTACGGAGGCTATTCACCTTCAGGACCTCCACAAAAAGGGGCTCATGGAATTCACCTAGAAGAAGGCCGACTTCATGATGGAGCTTGAGGAACTCCGGAAGCGTGCCAGTGACCGATCTTGGGCTCAGGCTTCCAAGATCATCTCTCTCGAGGTCGAGCTGGCGGCTGCACGGGAGAAGATCGGCCAGCTGGAAGGGAGCTCATCCTGGCTCACAGTCCAAGCCGACCGCGACCGAGACTGGTCGAAGAAGTTCTCCGACCTTCAGAAATAGCTACAGGATGCTGAGGCAAACTATAATGCCTACCGAGTCGGCTGGAGTGGGCAGGTAGAGGACTACCGAAAGAAGCTTCAGACGGCAACCGACGAAGTAGCCCACCTTCGGAGGCAATTATCCGGGAGAGTCCAGCCTACCTCTGCATGAGGCTCCGATGAGCTCTGCTCCTTGAGGGAGACTATGGCGGAATTGTCTGTGGCCCTTGGGCGGGGGGAGGCCGAACTGCAGCGGCTAAAGATTCAGCTAGTCCACGAGCAGCAAGCGGTCAAGGATGACGAGACAGAGTCCGAGGTCCTGAGGAGGAGGCTTTGAGAGTCAGAGGATGAGCGTCGGTGGTTCCATCGGATGTTCCAGGATATGCTGCTGAAAAAGAGGAAACTAGAAGAGAAAGTCGAAGATTTAAGGTAATCCATAGCAAGGGCCGGAACCGAGAGCTCGAAGTCAGAAGAAACTGGGCTTCCTTAGAGCCTCTTCTTCTTCTTTCTTTTTCTTCTTCTTTTTTTTGGCCTTTAAGGCTTTGTAATGCATACTTCACCAATGAAATGTGAATGAAATCATTTATTACCTCGCCCATTCTGGTATTGAATGGTTGTTTACCAAACTCCATTTGTCTTCCATCTTGTTTGGCGTCGACATAGTTTGTAATCCCTTGCTGATTCTTGCATTGATTCGTCGTTCACCGAACTTCTTCTATCTTCCGTCTTGTTCGTTGCCGACATAGTTTGAAGGTTCCTAGTTGCCGTCGTGTCGATTTATCCTTAGGGACTAGAAATTTTCGACAAGGGTTTTCTCTCTCGTCGGGACGAGGTCCCTTGTGCCTTTGGTGTGGTTCGTTTTTCACCTATCACCGGTGTAGTTCGTCGCCTTTTCTTTTCATCTCTCCTTTTCTTCTGTGTTTGAGTGAGGATCTTCCCTCCGCTCTTGACAGAGCCGTGAGAGTATGGAGGAGCCATTGAGGAAGCTTTCCTCCTTGTCGATCAACCGAGTCTTTGTTTGCGTCGGGATGAAGTCCTCCTCTCATTCCCGACAGTCGGTTTCAGCTCGTGTCAGGATGAGGTTCTCCTTCCATTCCTGACAAGGCTGTGGGGGCACATAAGGGCCGTTGTGAGGGCCTCTCTCCCCATCCGGTCTTTAGAAAATTGAGCCTTCGACTTTGCTCATGTTAGGACGAGGTTCTCCTCTTATTCCTAACAAGACTGTGGGGGCACATAAGGACCGTTGTAAGGGCCTCTCCCCCCATCCGATCTTTAGAAAATCGAGCCTTCGACTTTGCTCATGTTAGGATGAGGTTCTCCTCTTGTTCCTAACAAGACTGTGGGGGCACATAAGGGCCGTTGTAAGGGCCTCTCCCCCCATCCGGTCTTTAAGAAATCGGGCTTTCAACTTTGCTCATGTTAGGATGAGGTTCTCCTCCTGTTCCTAACAAGGCTGTGGGGGCACATAAGGGCCGTTGTAAGGACCTCTCCCCCCATCCGATCTTTAGGAAACTGGACCTTCGACTTTGCTCATGTTAGGATGAGGTTCTTCTCCTGTTCCTAATAAGACTGTGGGGGCACATAAGGGCCGTTGTAAGGGCCTCTCCCCCCATCCGATCTTTAGGAAATCGAGCCTTCGACTTTGCTCATGTTAGGATGAGGTTCTCCTCCTATTCCTAACAAGGCTGTGGGGGCACATAAGGGCCGTTGTAAGGGCCTCTCCCTCCATTCGGTCTTTAAGAAATCAGACCTTCGACTTTGCTCATGTTAGGATGAGGTTCTCCTCCTGTTCCTAACAAGGCTGTGGGGGCACATAAGGGCCGTTGTAAGGGCCTCTCCCTCCATCCGATCTTTAGGAAATCGGGCCTTCGACTTTGCTCATGTTAGGACGAGGTTCTCCTCCTGTTTCTAACAAGGCTGTGGGGGCACATAAGGGCCATTGTAAGGGCCTCTCCCCCCATCCGATCTTTAAAAAACTGGACCTTCGACTTTGCTCATGTTAGGATGAGGTTCTCTTTCTGTTCCTAACAAGGCTGTGGGGGCACATAAGGGCCGTTGTAAGAGCCTCTCCCCCCATTCGATCTTTAAAAAATCGGGCCTTCGACTTTGCTCATGTTAGAATGAGGTTCTCCTCCTGTTCCTAACACGCTTAGTTTCGTTTGTATGGGGGAGTTATCTCTCGTCGTTGTAAGCTCATACCAAAAGAAAGAATGCACAAATATGAAGAGAATTTTCATTCAGGGCAAAGTTGTTGGTAATACATTCGTAGATTTTTCAAACTCTATAACCGTGGAAGGTCTGCTCCTCATCGAGGTCCCCCCGAGATGGAGTTGATAATCCCAATCGGAGGTCGACCTTATGGCTGCTCCTCCCTCCTTGGCGGTTCCAGCTGCGGTGGGGCCCTAGGCAGATCTTCTCTCCCTTCAGGTCGGTGTCGAATGAATTTGTCGAGCCAACCCCGCCTGATGAGCTTTTTGATCTCATCTCGGAGCTGAATACACTCCTCCGTATCGTGGCTGTGGTCACGATGATAGAGGCAGAATTTATTCGGGTTGCATTTTTTGGGGTGCGAGTGCATTCTCTCCGGCCTTGGGAGCTGCTCCCTGACCTCCATCAGCACTTGAGTTTTTGATGCATTGAGAGGGGCGTAGCTGTGGAATCTCCCGGGAGGAGAGCCTCGCCGAACTCGATGGTCTGGGCTTCTCTGTTTACGAGCTTGGGGAGGAGTCCGGGCGCACCCATGCCTGAGAGGAGTTCGAGAGCATGGCCGAGCTTCACTCGGCCCTTTTTCGGTTGCGGGCCTGCTCGAGTCTCCCGCCTGCCGCTCTCTCACAGTCTCCTCATCCTTCATCTTGAAGGCTTCTTCTGCTCGAGCATATCCTTCGGCTCGAGCCAGCAAATCGGCAAAATCCCTAGGGTACTTCTTTTCTAAGGAGAACAGAAGGTCATTCTTCTGGAGGCCGCCCTTCAGAGCGGCCATCGCGATCGATTGATCCAAGTTTCGGACTTCCAATGCAGCGACGTTGAAACGGTTGACATAAGCCCGGATGGATTCCTCCTCCCTTTGCTTGATGTTGATGAGGGACTCCGACCCTCTCTAGGGACGCCGGCTGCTAACAAAATGAGCCACGAACTGGTGGCTCATCTGATCAAAGGAAAAGATGGTACCCAACTTCAACACCGAGTACCAGTTCCTTACTGCTCCCTTCAGGGTGGATGGGAAGGCTCGGCATAGAATGGCGTCTAGCACACCATGGAGCAGCATCATTGTCCGAAAGGCTTTCAGGTGGTCGATCGGGTCTGAGGTTCTGTCATAGCATTCGAATTGGGGGAGCTTGAAGTTCGGTGGGATCGGTTCCTGCATGATCATTTGAGAAAAAGGGGGGTCAGTACAGATATCCTCACCATAAGCAGGGGGAGTGTGGTAGAGTTCTTCAATCCGTCGGTTCATCTCTTGGAGCCTTCGATCCAGAAAGTCCTCGCGACTACGGGTCTCGAGGGTCTTCGGGCAGAATGGAGGTAGAGATCCTCCGGGAGTAGAATCATGATCGGACTGAGGGCTCTCCACCCTTGGGTTTGTCTTTCCGGGAAAGATGGGGCGACTGGCCCAAGTGGCTGCCCTACTGCCGAATTTTAGAATTTCGACAATGCTCTCTCCAATCGCACTGATGTCTGTGGTTGTTGTTGCTATTGCATGGCCTGCACCGCTTCAGTGAGGCCCCTGACCTGCTGAACCAGCAGGTTGAATTGCTCCGCTCCGACCGCCGTTGCTGGAGGAGGAGGAGGGGCCTGGGAAACTGGAGGTGAGGCCGGAGCTTGAGATCTGGCCGCGGAGGTCGTGGATCACCTGGTGGATGCTCTGCGGGGAGGCATCAGGTGAGGATCTAGTAGAAGAAGGAGAAAAGAATGTCGGAGAAGATGACTGAAATCGGTCCCATTGAGCACTCCTTTAAGAACAAGGGTACTGCAAAGACACAGGCTCCTTCCTCTAGCATCAATTCTGTTGGTGCAGAATTTCATCGAAGTCAGAGAAGCTGGAGTTGGGATGACTGTGGCTGCCATCGAGACCTGCAAAGAAAGTCTAAACCGGAGTTTGGGGTGCTCCGGCAAGACCCTCCGACGCTCAAGTCAATACTCTGCTTCAACAGAAATGGAGTGCTCAAGCGAAAATTTTGGCACAGTTTCAAGATAGAGTTACCAGCTTAGAGAAGAACGTGTCTGGGGTTCCTTATTTATAGACGGAGGGTGTAACTGACCGACAGTGACGTCTGTAACCATCTGGTAGTGGACCGCTCAGAGCCGTGTGGAGTTTGTTACGGAGAGTAGTGGCGTCAGAGGTCATTCAAGGCCACGTAGAGCTTGTTGCGGAGAGTGGAGTGGTGTCCGTTGTCGGGACTTGCTAGAGAATGGTGGAGCTGCATGAAATCCATTGCAGGGAGTGGAGCAGGAGGGCGGCTCTTGTCGTGACTCATCAAAGAGTGGTGGAGCTGCATGAAATCCGTTGTAGGGAGTGGAGCAGAAGGGCGGCTCTTGTCGTGATTTATCAGAGAGCTCTGATCCGTCGGCTGGAGCTCGGTTGGGACATCTGATGGAGCGGAATGGCTCTCTATTGTTAGTCTGGAAGAAGCTCGGATGTCCCCGAAGCTGCTGACAAGTCTACTATTGTCGGGTGGCTGAGGCGCTGATACTATAGGTGGGAGTCACCTGCTGTAGAAGCTTGGATAGAGACTTTCCATTGGTGAAGCCCGGTAGGAATCTGATTGTTAGAGAAGTCCGTCTGGGATTCGCCCGATGTGGAAACTCGCCTGAAGATGATCCGTTGGGGAAGTTCGATTTTATGAAGGATCTGGTGGAGGGTCGGCTGGTGATGGACTTCGGACGGCGTTGGGGAGGTTCGGCAGACATCGGAGGTGATCGATCGTTGTAGGAATCTAGCTGCTGGAGCCCGATCATCATAGAAGCTCATCCAATATCCAACCGTTATGGAGGTTCGGTCGAAGTCTGGTTCTTATAGAAGGCTGAAAGGAGACCGCTTATTGTAGAAGCTCGATCGAAGGTCAGTTGTCGTGGGAGCTCGGAGTAGCGACCTGACCAATGAGTCCTGTCCCATTGTAGAAGCTCGATCGAAGATCGGTTGTCGCGGGACCCGACTATGAAGAAGCTCGGCTGAAGTCTACTTGTG
Source organism: Elaeis guineensis (assembly GCF_000442705.2). Taxonomy (NCBI): domain Eukaryota; kingdom Viridiplantae; phylum Streptophyta; class Magnoliopsida; order Arecales; family Arecaceae; genus Elaeis; species Elaeis guineensis. The sequence continues at coordinate 30,608,401 of NC_026007.2, forward strand.
ATGGAAGTTCGGAAGGAATATGCTTACAGCAGAGGCTCGGATGGGATTTGCTTACAATAGGGATCCGAGGTAGGCTGTCCGCTGTAAGGGTTTGGAGTAGACTGCTCGCAGCAGGAGTTCGGGGCAGACCACTCGTAGTGGAAGTTCGGAGTAGGCCGCTCACGGTAGAAGTTTGGCTATCACAGGAGCTCGGCTGGAATCCTGAAGGCGATCGACCACCGTAGAAACGTGGAAGGAGCCTGGTTACTGTAGAAATCTCATTGTCGGAGAAGCTCGAATGCTGATGAAGCCCGAAAGAAGTTCGGGGGTAGTTGATTGCTGTAGAAGGATGGCTAACAGCGAGGCTCAGAGGGCCTTTGGGGCGGCCCGATGGGTGAACACTGAGGCCCATCGTCAAAGAAGTCCGGACGGCAGAGGGAGTTCGGAGAGGCATCACGTACAAGGTCGTGAGCCGAAGGAGCCCCGAAGGATCAGTCCTCTGCAGACTTCGATCGGGGGGCACTTTATACCCAATAATTATTATATAATATTATATTTATTTACATCTCAATTCTTGCAGATATGGCATCAGGAGATAGACGACGATGGTCGCGTTCACAGTTACCTGCAGACAGCTTGGAGTTTGAGGTGCCTTCACTGATCTCCATGGCCTCACCGGCTCTAGTTTCAGAGGGTCTGCACTAACAAGTCCCAATGAGCCGACTACGACTGAGCTAGGTCCCAATGAGGTGGGTCCCAGTGAGGCTGATCCTAGTGGTATTAATCATTACACTTTATATATAATCAAATTTGATTCTTTTATTTGGATCATACTAATGATTTATTTATCGTTATTTCAGGTCAGTATACATCGTGGTCAGGCGAGGGTGAGGTCCATCGAAGAACCTCACTTTAGAGCATTAGAGACGTGAGCACCCGAGACAGCATCTCCAGATAGAGATACCGGCCGGCTACACCAGACCCATTAGGGGATGGTGTGAGCCATGGCAGACCGAGCTGGGCATCATATGCTGCAGCTATGCTCCGGTGATGCTCTTCAATTGGCATCATGTTGTCCGGGCTCAGAGACAGATTTTCTACACCCACTTACAGGTAAAATAAATTATATTATGAATATTTAATTTGTATAGTATTCTTCTAAAGTTTGTTATTGGCAGGGTGTATTAGACATTGTCGATTCGAGGATGATCGTGTGAGGCGAGCGATTGATATCCATCTATCCTTGTGCTTCAAGGATTATCGCGGTCACATGCATCAGCATTGGCACCGGGTGGTGCAGGCTGATGGACAGGAGGCAGTACGGCTACAGCCCTACAACAGCATCACCATCGATGATTGGACTACCATATGCCGGCATTATGAGGATCCGGCATATCAAGTTACACATCTAAATTTTTTTTTAGATTTTAATGACTTAATTATTTATTTTTAAATTATATTTATTATCTACTAACTTTACTGCTAATTTTACAAAGATAATGTGCCCAGAATGCGGTGAATCGGACAAGACAGATCATGCTGTATTGTAGGGGTTCAAGATCATTTGCTTGCCACATGGAGCATATAGTACATATTTTTTAAATTTCTAATTTTGATATATTTCTCTAATTATTTAATTTTTTTAAAATAATTCTCAAATTGTAGAGAGATGCATAGAGTGAAGAGCTTCCTGGTAAGATCGATATCTACCAGCGGACCCACCAGCAACGATCGGGGGAGTGGACGACAGGGAACCAGGAGCTCTTTGTAAATTTTTTTAATTAATTTTTTATTCATAATTTGATCTTTATTAGAAAATTAAAATAACTCTAATTTTTATTTTCAGGATCGTATGATCGACATGAGATCCCAGCCTACCTCTGAGGGCTCGATCGCACCCACAGATGATGAGATCTGTGATCAGGTGCTCGATAGGAGACCCTGTTATGTTAGGGGTCTAGGATATGGGATCACTGCTTTTTCATCTTCACGATCATCTAGGGCTGAGATCCATTCTACGTGTCAAGCTCGATTGATGAAGGTGCAGAGGCAGGCTGCCAAGGATCAATAGCAGGCTATCGAGGATTGACAGCAGGCTGAGCAGCAAGCTCAGGAGCTGACTGAATGCATCGACCAGTATCGACAGTTCTAGATCTAAATGATGAATCGAATGGTGCAGATAGAGCAGATGATCTAGATGCTGAGACAGTAGTAGGTCGGTCCGATCTCCATCGTCCGTCCGAGCTCCGTCGAGCATTCTCCATCCCCACCTCGTTCTCCACATGCCGATATGTGACGGCTCTTTGATGTAATTTTTTTTAAACACTTATAATTTTAATTTGATATCATAAAATAATAAAATTTATTTATCATTTTATTATGTAAATCTTTTATTCAAATTTTTTAATTTATAAAAAATATTATACATATAACTTAAAAAAATATATCCAAAATTTAAAAAAAATAATTAGTTATGAAATTATTATCAATGAAATATTTATCATAAAAAATTTATAAAAATGATTTATTTTTTTAAAAAATATATAATTAACAGTGATGAAAAATTTTCATCGTAAATAGTAATTAGAGATGTAAAGTTTCATCGAAAAAATATTTATTTATGATGTAAATATTAGTCGCTAAAATTTTTTTAATTATTATTTTTTTATTAAATAAAATTTTTTATGATAAAAAATTATCATCGCTAAAAGTGAATAATAGCAATGAATATATTTTCATTGCTATTAATTATTATTAGTGATTGTTATTTTTGTCGTAAATTATTTTTTTATGATTAATTTTTTTTATTTTTAATTTTTTATGACTAAAATTTTTTATCATAAATTAATGTTGTTTGCAATGAAATATTATTTTTATCATAAAATATTATCAACAACGGTATTTTTTATGATGAAATTGTAGCGACGAAATTTTCGTTGCTAATTATTATTAGAGACGAATTTGGCTTATTAGCGACAAAAATTTTTCGTAGCTAATAACTTATTTTCTTGTAGTGCATGCACCTCACTTAACAGTTATTGGTAACATGTATATCGCTGCGTAGGCAACTCCTTGTCCAAATACTTCACTAAGCATATTGCAGCAATCTGGTCTCTAAGTCATGTTGGCTCACCTAACAGTTATTGCCTACGCTTCTTAGTTAAGCCCGACCCACCATTCACAAGCACGTGCAAGGCCGTCATTGGACCCCTCACCTAACAGTTATTGGGCCCAACCCCATCCTTACCCTGGAGCAACTCTTTGCTAATAGAGTGTTTACGTATTCCCAATGCAACAGAACCACTATGATCAATCGAGAATAATCAACGCCAGTAGCATACCCACATATCTACAATGTTGGAAAACCTATAGATTTAATATTTATGGAGAGGTTTGGGTTTAGGTCTCATCTAATCAGTCATCATATGACTGATCTAACTGGCATGGCCTAAACCAAATTGCTAAGCAACCTAATTCAAGATCCAATCTTCCAAATTGGCCAGGTAAGTGGAGAACGGTAGGGATCCTCCCGTTGCCTTCCTTAGATACCAATGAATTGGCCAAGTCAGCTAATGGAACCAATTAAAAAATCACATCTCATTAACTTATCTTAGACACCAATAGGTCGATTGATCAGAATTGGTTAGCTCAAGCGTATCGGGCTCAAACCAACGAGCCAAATTAGGTCCTTAGGTTAATCAATTCTACATATGGGACTCAATCAATTTGGTCAATAACAATTGTATGATCATTAACTTAATTGATCTAACTCAATTCAATACTTGACTCGATTTGATAAATTACTTAATCGAATTAGACCCATATGACTCAAATCAAAAAACCTTAGATGTAATCCTATTACATGACCTAATTTTTGATTTTTTCATAACCAAAACTCTCATGCACAAATATAAATTTTAGATTCTAAAATCATATTCTAGATCTAAATTTTTTGCATTAATGTAAGTTTTAAAATATAAAAATAATTTTTAAATTTTAACATACAAACATATATCATATATATGCATGTATAATTAGATCTAAATAAAATTTCAAATCTAAGCATGATATCATATATCTCATATACTAGTCATGAATAAGATTAAAAATAAATTTATTATCTAAATATACTATTATATATCACATATATGAATCAAAATTTAAATCATAAAAAATTTTAGATTTCATGCATTAATCTATATTTCACATGAACATTAACTAGAACTCTTTCTAGATCAAAATTTAGATCTATGCATGCAACAACATATCAACTATATGTTCTAAAAATAAATTCAAAATTAAATTTTAGATTTAAAGATCTATCCATACATCTTATGTATTAAGAAAAAATTTAATTTTAAATTTTTTTCAAAAATATGTATATCAAAATTCAGCATATGAAAACCCGTGGCTCTGATACCACTATTAGAATTTAGGGTTTGAAGCATGCATATGTGTTTCAAAAATTTAATTTTTTAAATATCACAATGATGAATAAGATTAAAATAATTTTAATCTAAATTTTACATGTATAAAAATATAAAATCATATAGATCTATTTCATATGCTGAAATTGATATTTGCTGAAATTTAAATTGTGATCAAATCACATACCTTTTTCACTATCCCTTTCTTCAAATCTAGATCTGAAAAAGATGAGACTCTCTGTTAGCCACACAAGTATCTAGTCTCTATGAGTATCTACTCAGGATCAGCCTGAAACAGTCCTCTAAAATTTGAATTTTGATTCTCCAAAATTCAGTCTGCTGAATCTGAACGAAGTCTAGATCATGATCAACGTTTGATCTTTCTCCTTGATCTTCTTTTTCTTCTCTTCTCTAGGCTCTTTCTCTTTGCTTTTTGCTGATACAAAGCATCAGCAACCAGTCAAAAAGTGGGACGCCAAAACCTTGGGCGTGAGACAACTTGGGATGCACGTCCAAAGTTGTATGGCATGGGGACGCCTAAGGAGATGAGAAAGAGGGAGGAAGAGAGGGAGTGGGAGCTCATTTGGGCACGGAGAGGGGCTGGCTTTTATCATCTTTGGACCTTAGAGGAGGTCTCCTTTTATAGGCACAAAGATTAAATCATATTCAATCATATAATATAAGTCCTACTTGCATTAGGATTCCTATTAACTTAAGTTATCCAACTTACATTAGGAAGCCCATTAGGCGTCAACTATTGGAGCCCTTGCACCCATAATTAGACATCCTCTTTTGTACCCAAGAGATACCTCATATGAAAATCAAAGGCCCTCTAATTAATGGACACATCCAAATTGAACAATTCAAAGTGGCACCCCATAATAACTATCAAGAAGATTCATAAGGGACTTGCACCCTTAATTTATGTGATCCATAATCTTAGACACCCAATAATTGGAGTCTCATGAATCTTATTCATGTAGATTATTAGCAGATAATTAAGTTAAAATTATCTTATCAAATAAGTAATCCCTACGGAAAGAGGAATTGGATCCAACCATGTGCTAGCAAGGTTACCATGAACCCAATGGGTTTCTCTAAATCCAATTGACACTTCATAAGCTCAATTTCTTATTCTAGACATGATCTCTTTATTGTGTGATCTCATAAGTTTAATTCTATCTGATAGTGAGATATATAATGATCTACATCATTGTATCATTGAAACTCTTTTCAATAGGTCAAAATAATTTTACTCTAACTCAATAAAGATTGTCGAACTAGAATAACACTAGTGAGCTCCACAATCCATCAGTGACACCTATCTGTATGTAGTGGCAACCCAGTAGAATTAAAATGAACCTCTAGGTATAGTTAACATGTGATTCAATCCCTCTATCGTGAGTTTCGACTAGATGGCAGGTCATGGATAAATCGTCAAACCTCAACATCAGTCATATGATAGATTCGATTAGTTCAAGTCCAGATATAATATCTATGAAAACTTTTTTCCATCAATTACTCTACTGTGGCCACAGATTCATGGACTTAGCTTCTCAAATTTCATAGAACTACTCCTCTCTATCAAGGTTGATAGATCCTATCTTGATGTGCACCCTACTCCTATAGTGAACCAACTGTCACCAATATCCACTACAAGGGCTCATTAAGACCCATGTTTATGTGTCAATCAAACTCCAGCAACCTCATTACGAGCAGTAGTACCATCTCAAGTCAAAGAATCAGTCACACAATTACAGCATCGAGACAATCACTGATGATTGAATAGAAATTCAAGTGATCTTTTGTATGGTTATGTTCAGTGCTAGTTGTTCTCTAACAACCACTCGCACTCGTCGTACTGTGTCTCTACATAGTAGATTAGAGACTCATCTATCCCGAAGAAAGTAATTTGTGCACCAATTTATCCGGATCTGTCACCATCCTCATGATGATCCTATGATCAAGAGCCTTTAGGAATTAAATACATGTCTCTAATTCTCAACACCTTGAGAGTATGTATCGAAACTAATTTTATGGATAATTCAAGGACACATTACACTTGAATGAAAAAGAATTTATCTTTTTATTGATCATATCAATATATTAAGTACAAAATTATGCCTTAGATTAATTACAATGTGTCAGCCATATTGATTTCTAGGACATACATCCAACAGATATGGCAAGACATATGAGTAAAATGATTAAGCATTTAAGAAGACCTACAAACCAGCCAGCTACACCAGACCCACTAGGGGATGGTGTGATCCATGGCAGACCGAGCTAGGCATCATATGCCGTAGCTATGCTCCGGTGATGCTCTTCGATTGGCATCATGTTGTCCCGACTCAGAGACAGATTTTTTACACCCACTTACAAGTAAAATAAATTATATTATGAAAATTTAATTTGCATAGTATTCTTCTAATGTTTGTTATTGGCAAGGTGTATTTGACATCATCGATTTCGAGGATGATCGTGTGAGGTGAGCGATTGATATCCATCTATTCTTGCACTTCAAGGATTATCGCGGTCACATGCGTCAGCATTGGTATCGAGTAGTGCAAGCTGATGGGCAGGAGGCAGTACGACTACAGCCCTGTGACAGCATCACCATCGACGATTGGACTACCATATGCCAATATTACGAGGATCCAGCATATTAGATTACACATCTAAACTTTTTTTTAGATTTTAATGACTTCATTATTTATTTTTAAATTATATTTGTTATCTACTAATTTTACTGCTAATTTTACAGAGACGATGTGCCCAAAATACGACGAACCGGATGAGACAGACCATGCCGTATTGTAGGGGTTCAAGATCATTTGCTTGCCACATGGAACACATGGTATGTATTTTTTAAATTTCTAATTATGATATATTTCTCCAATTATTTAAATTTTTTTAAAATAATTCTCAAATTGCAGAGAGATGCTGAGAGTGGCGAGCTTCCTGGTAAGATCGATATCTACCAGTGAACCCACTAGCAACGGTGGGGGAGTGGACGACAGGGAGCCAGAAGCTCTTTGTAAGTTTTTTTAATTAATTTTTTATTCATAATTTGATCTTTATTAAAAAATTAAAATAACTCTAATTTTTATTTTCAGGATCATATGACCGACATGAGATCCCAGCCTACCTCTGAAGGCTCGACCGCACCCACTGATGATGAGATCTGTGATCAGGTGCTCGATACGAGACCCTATTATGTTAGGGGTCTAGGATATGGGATCACTGCTCCTTCATCTTCACGATCATCTAGGGCTGAGATCCATTCTATGTGCCAGGCTCGATTGATGGAGGTGCAGAGGCAGACTGTCAGGGATCGATAGCAGGCTACCGAGGATCGACAGTAGGCTGAGCAGCAAGCTCAGGAGCTGACTGAAAGCATCGACCAATATCAACAGTTTCAGATCTAGATGATGGATCAGATGGCGCAGATGGAGCAAACGATCCAGATGTTGAGGCAGCAGTAGGCCGGTCCGAGCTCCATCGAGGATTCCCCATCCCCACCTCATTCTCCACATGCCAATATGTGACGGCTCTTTGATGTATTTTTTTTAAACTCTTATAATTTTAATTTGATATAATAAAATAATAAAATTTATTTATCATTTTATTATATATATTTCTTATTTGAATTTATTAATTTATAAAAAATATTATACATATAACTTAAAAAAATATATCCAAAATTTAGAAAAAAATAATTAGTGATGGAATTATTTCCAACAAAATATTCATCACAAAAAATTTATAAAAATGATTTAATTTTTTAAAAAATATACAATTAACAGTGACAAAAAAATTTCATCGCAAATAGTTATTAGCGACGTAAAGTTCCATCAAAAAAATATTTATTTACGACATAAATATTAGTCACTAAAGTTTTTTAATTATTATTTTTTCATTAAATAAATTTTTTATGATAAAAAATTATCGTCGCTAAAAGTGAATAATAGCGACAAATATATTTTCATTGCTATTAATTATTCTTAGTGACTGTTATTTTTGTCGCAAATTATTTTTTTATGAATAATTTTTTTTTTATTTTTTATTTTTTATGACTAAAATTTTTCATCACAAATTAATATTATTTGCAATGAAAATATTATTCTCATCGTAAAATATTATCAACGACGGTATTTTTTGCGATGAAATTATAGCGATAAAATTTTCGTCGCTAATTATTATTAAAGATGAATTTGGGTTATTAGTGACAAAAATTTTTTGTAGATAATAACTTATTTTCTTGTAGTGCATACACTTCACCTAACAGTTATTGATAATATGTACACCGATGCGTAGGCAACTCCTTGCCTAGATGCTTCACTAAGCATGTTGCAGCAACTTGGTCTCTAAGTCATGCGGACTCACCTAACAGTTATTGCCTACACTTCTTAGTTAAGCCTGACCCACCGTTCACAAGCACGTGCAAGGCCATCATTGGGCCCCTCACCTAACAGTTATTGGGCCCAACCCCATCCTTACCCTGGAGCAACTCTTTGCTAATAGAGTGGTTACGTGTTCCCGATGCAACTGAACCATTGTGATCAGTCGAGAATAATTAACACCAGTAGCACGCCCGCACATCTACAACGATAGAAGACCTATGGACTTAATATTTATGAAAAGGTTTGGATTTAGATCTCATCTAATCGATCATCATATGACTGATCTAACTGGCATGGGCTAAACCAGATTGCTAAGCAACCTAATTCAAGATTCAATCTTCTAAATTGACCAGGTAAGTGGAGAACGGTAGGGGTCCTCCCGTTGCCTTCCTTAGATACCAATGAATTGGTCAGATCGGCTCACAAAACCAATTAAATAATCATGTCTCATTAACTTATCTTAGACACCAATAGGTCGATTGATCAGAATTGGTTAGCTCAAGCGTATCGGGCTCAAACCAACGAGCCAAATTAGGTCCTTAAGTTAATCAATTCTACATATGGGACTCAATCGATTTGGTCAATAACAATTATATGATCATTAACTTAATTGATCTAACTCAATTCAACACTTGACTCGATTTAACAAATTACTTAATCAAATTAGACCCATATGACTCAAATCAAAAAACCTTAGATGTAATCCTATTACATGACCTAATTTTTGATTTTTTCATGATCAAAACTCTCATGCACAAATATAAATTTTAGATTCTAAAATCATATTTTAGATCTAAATTCTTTATATTAATATAAATTTTAAAATATAAAAATAATTTTCAAATTTTAACATACAAACATATATCATATATATGCATGTATAATTAGATCTAAACAAAATTTTAAATCTAAGCATGATATCATATATCTCATATACTAGTCATGAATAAGATTAAAAATAAATTTATGATCTAAATATACTATTATATATCACATATATAAATCAAAATTTACATCATAAAAAATTTCAGATTTCATGCATGCATCTATATTTCACATGAACATTAACTAGAACTCTTTCTAGATCAAAATTCAGATCTATGCATACAACAACATATCAACTATATGTTCTAAAATTAAATTTAAAATTAGATTTTAGATTTAAAGATCCATCCATACATCTTATGGATTAAGAAAAAGTTTGATTTTGAAATCTTTTCAAAAATATGTATATCAAAATTTAGCATATGAAAACCCATGGCTCTGATACCACTATTGAAATTTAAGATTTGAAGCATGCCTATGTGTTTCAAAAACTTAATTTTTTAAACATCACAATGAAGAATAAGATTAAAATAATTTTAATCCAAATTTTGCATGCATAAAAATATAAAATCATATAGATCTATTTCATATGCTGAAATTGATATTTGCTGAAATTTAGATTGTGATCAAATCACATATCTTTTTCGCAATCTCTTTCTTCAAATCTGGATCTGAAAAAGATGAAGCTCTCTGTTAGCCACACAAGTATCCAGCCTCTACGAGTATCTATTCAGGATCAGCCTGAAACAACTCTCTAAAATCTGAATTATGATTCTCCAAAATTTAGTCTGCTGAATCTGAACGAAGTCTGGATAGCGATCAACGTTTGATCTTTCTCCTTGATCTTCTTCTTCTCATCTTCTCTAGGCCCTTTCTCCTTGCTTTTTGCTGCTATAAAACACCAGCAACCAGCCAAAAAGTGGGACGCCAACACCTTGGGCATGAGATAACTTAGGATGCGCGTCTCAAGTTGTATGGCATGGGGATGCCTAAGGAGAAGAGAAAGAGGGAGGAAGAGAGGGTGTGGGAGCTCATTTGAGCATGGAGAGGGGCTGGCTTTTATCATCTTTAGACCTTAGAGGAGGTCTCTTTTTCTAGGCACAAAGATTGAATCCTATTCAATCATATAATACAAGTCCTACTTGCATTAGGATTCCTATTAACTTAAGTTATCCAACTTACATTAGGAAGCACATTAGGTGCCAACTATTGGAGCCCTTGCACCCATAATTAGATATCATCTTTTGCACCTAAGAGATACCTCATATGAAAACCAAAGGCTCTCTAATTAATGGACACACCCAAATTGAACAATTCAAAGTGGCACCCCATAATAACTATCAAGAAGATTCATAAGGGACTTGCACCCTTAATTTATGTGATCCATAACCTAAGACACCCAATAATTAGAGTCTCATGAATCTTATTCATGTAGATTATTAACAGATAATTAAGTTAAAATTATTTTATCAAATAAGTAATCTCAACAAAAAGAAAAATTGGATCCAACCATGTGCTAGCAAGGTTACTATGAACCCAATAAGTTTCTCTAAACCCATTTGACACTTCATAAGCTCAATTTCTTATTCCAGACATGATCCCTTTATTGTGTTAATCAAACTCCATATTTATATATTAAGATCCATGTTTATGTGTTAATCAAACTCTAGCAGTCTCACTGCGAGTAGTAGTACCATCTCAAGTCAAAAGACCAATCACATAATTACAGCATCGAGACAATCACTGACGATTGAATAAAATTTCAAGTGATCTTTTGTATGGTTACGCTCAGTGCTAGTTGTGTCTAACAACCACCTGCACTCATCATCCTATGTCTCTACATAGTAGATTAGAGATCCATCTATCCCGAAGAAAGCAATTTGTGCGTCAGTCTATTCGGATCTGTCACTGTTCTCATGATGATCCTATGATCAGGAGTTTTTAGGAATTAAATACATGTCTCTAATTCTCAACACTTTGAGAGTATGTATCAAAACTAATTTCATAGATGATTCAAGGATACATTACACTTGAATGAAAAAGAATTTACCCTTTTATTGATCAAATCAATATATTAAGTACAAAATTATGCCTTAGATTAATTACAATGTGTCAGCCATATTGACTTCTAGGATATACATCTAACAGATGTGGCAAGGCATACGAGTAAAATGATTAAGCATTAAGAAGACCTACAACCACTCTCAAGTACTTCCTTAGTAGATATAACCTATACTCAAACTCTTTTGACATCATCAAAATTAATTCTAGGGCTAACAATCTCTCACTTTTTGATGATGATAGAACTTTTTGAATACCACCTTTCAAGCATGGAAAGAATTTTAAAGTTCAACAAGTATGAGCTTTAGATATTCAACATAAGGCTCTCCTTTTCTTAAATAACTTTTCAACACAAGAATATCTTAACTTTCTACTTCCAAAAGTTCAAAATAATTAATTTTCATTTTCACTTTATTTCTCCCTCTTTATTATACAATTCATTAATTCATTATACTTTCATCTTTTATCTTTTACACAATTTAGATATTATATGATCTATATGATTCTCTTTATTTGCTTTTACCTTTATCTTCATCTTCATCTTTATTTTCATTTCTATTTCTCCTTTTTTTGTCATTATCAAAAATAAGGGACAAGATTGCAAGTGATGTAATCATAATTAAGCATACAACCAGCATATAGCAATTTAAACACATTATATCCACATCAATCAATATAAAATCATTGGAAGACAAACAAAGATTAATATTGATAAGTAAAAAGTTTTACATTCAAAAGGATGCCTATCCTTTACAAAAAGTGATATGATTAGGAGTAGGTAAAATAACTAAAAGGATTAACAAGCTAAAATGTAATGTATACAATCTATGGTCTCTAGACCAAGGAAGGAGATGGGTCTGAGGTGGAAGGATGAAGAAGATCCAATGGCTCAGAAGTTCAATCACATTCATCTAGGGCTTCCTTGACTACTACTTTGATGATGGATCGAACCATGGTGAGAACCTGCTGTACGATGTCTTTAATTTGATCCTCTCTTGATCAGACCAAGGGAGGAGCATAGGGTTTCATTTGAGCGGGCTGAGTCGAAAAGGTAACAGCTTGATGTTCCAAAGGCTCAGTGGCAAAGTTTGTTCTTTCTCTTCCTTCCTCTTCCTTTCTCTCTTCATCCTTCTTAAACCAAAGGTTGTCAATTTTAGCGTATCCCATTCTCTTCAATGAATGCATGTTATAAGTGTCAAAATGTTTCAAGCTTCTTAAAGGGTTCCCCTTCCAAATTAATTCCAAAATCATTGAAGATCAATGTGAGGAACATACCATAAGGGAGTGCAGATTTTGCTCTTAAGGCTGCTTCTTGCATGATTTTGATCATTACTCTCGGCAAGTTAAAGGAAATCTCATTTATTATGTAGTGCATTAGGGTCATGTCTCTTACCGTCACAACATCAAACTGTCCAATTCTAGGGATGAAGATTCTAGCAATCATGTGATGTAGCAATTTGAATTCTACTAAAAGCTTGCTTGCTAGAATTTCTTCAAAGTTTACTATATCTTCTATCCCAAGGATTGTCTTTAAAGCTGTTCACAATCTCATCTATTTTATTTGTTGGACTTTTTAGAATCTAGCCAAAAGAGGTAGCATTCAAAATTATTCTTATCCTTTTCACTTTAGTTTCAAAGACAATCACTTCTCTTTTAACATTTTCGTAGAATTCTTACTAAATTAGAATAAATTGGAAGATTTAGTGTGGAGATACACTCCCAACCTTGGTTCTTAATCTTTCTTCTAATTTCAAAGCTTTTTGATTTTAAGAAACCAAAGTCAATGTTCCTTCCAGTGGTCACAAATCTTGAAGATAGGGGAATGGTTTTATCAGGAGATGGAGGAATAGGAGCAGCTAGTTGAGGAGGAGATGGAGTGGACTTCTTGCATGAATCAGAGAAACTTGTTGAGGTTTAGATGGCCGAGATACAAGTCCCTCTCTCTTGAAGTTCCAATCTAGTGTTTGGTTCTTCTTTCTTCTTGAATTCCAATTGTTCTACTTCTCGATGGATGTGTTGAGGTCTTTTAATCTGGTATGCAATTTGTTTCCTTAGAGCCACTGGATCTCAAGTTTACCACAAATTCCTCAAAAATGCGCTAAAGATGAATAGTTTTGTGGGCAAAGGCTTTTTGGAACAGGATTGTTAGAGAGTAAAAAAAAAATAGTGAAAGTGAAAGTCTAGGGCATTGGTTAAAAGTTTTGGATCCCAACCTCTGAGTCCACTCAAATTATGGGTGAGTCAGCTTAGATATGGATCAACTCAATCTAAGGGTTAGTCGGCTCAATTTAGCATAGGGAATGTTTTAAGATTTTTCAAAAATTCTGATTTTTCATGGAATGATGCATTCAATCATGTCCAAACATCACTCATTTCAAAATCATTTTAATATACATCATAAGTGATCAAAGCAATTTAATTATTCATAAAGTTCAATCAAAAATAATGCAAATGAATAGAACTTTGATTAATCAAGATAATTTAACTACATGGATCATAGATACCTAATTCTTTTCTTATTGAACAAAACTTATCTTAACTTAAGAGTTTAGTAAAAATATCAATAATTTGATCATCAGTAGAAACAAATTCAAGAATATTTTGAACATAATCTTTAATAAAGTGATGTCTAATTTCAATAAATTTTGATCTTAAGTGCTGAATTAGATTCTTGGTTAGATTTATGGTACTTATGTTATCACATCTTATTGAAAGATTATTATAAGTTATACTATAGTCTTTTAGTTGTTGTTTGATCCATAGAAGTTGAGCATAATAATTTTTAGCTGTAATGTATTCAGCTTTAGCACAGATAATACCACTAAATTTTATTTCTTGCTAAATCATGAGATCAAATTAACATCTAAAAATTGACATATAATGCTTATATTTTTTTCATCTAACTTATATCCAGTAAAATCAACATCTGAATAACCAATTAAATCTAAAAAAAAATTACTTTGAAAACTATAAACCAGCATTTTGAATCTTAAGATTCTTTTAACAACCATTGTATGTGATTTCATAGGATTTGATTGATAACGTGCACACATGCAAATATTAAACATAATAACTAGTCTATTAGCAGCTAAATAAAGAAGTGATTTAATCATACCTCTATATAGCTTAGGATCTGCTGCTTTACCCTTTATTCCTTGATCAAGCTTGCAATTTCAGCTCATAGAGGTGCCAATTCCTTTGAGGGAGTACTTGGTTTGTGACTGAAATCAAAATCAAAATAAAAATCAGAATGGCTTGGAATCAGATCGAAATGGCCAAATCTTTTGAAGTACTTGGTTCGTGATCGAAATCAGAATCAAAATTAAAATTGGAATAAAAATTTGAATCTATAGAGGAGAGTAAGGATGAATTCTATGTAGATTGGACCATTTCTATTCCACCTCAAAATTAGAATTGAAATGAGACTCCTCCTAATCAAACGGTTAGAATGAGAGTCACCCATTCCCATTCCAATTCCAGACCCCACTCTCCTCAACCAAGCATCCCCTCATATATTCTCCATACCAAAATTTCTTCAAGATTTTTTTTGTATATTTGCTTTAATTTATAAAGATCCTCTCAATTGTTTGCTTGACTTGGAGTCTGAGAAAGAAGGTTAATTCACCCATCATACTCATGTTGAACTTTCTCTGCATTAACTTAATAAATTCTTCACACAAAGATTCATTAGTAGCAATGAATATTATGTCATTTACATATATTTGAATAATTAAAAAATCATTTAATTTTTTTTTGATAAAAAGAGTTGTGTATCTACAATTTCTCTTTTAAAATAGTTTTCAAGTAAAACCTTATGTAATCTATCATACCAAGCTCATGGTGTTTATTTTAGTCCATATAGTACTTTATTTAATTTGAAGACATGATTTGGAAACTCATGATTTTTAAAACCAAGAGATTATTTCATATAAACTTTTTCTGTAATATATTCATTTAAAAATATACTTTTTACATCCATTTGAAAAAGCTTGAAATCTATAAAATGTCCAAATGCTAAAAGTAATCAAATAGCTTTAAGTCTGGCAACTGGTGCAAAGATTTCATTAAAATCAATTTCTTCCTCTTGATTATAACCTTATGCCACCAATCTAACTTTGTTTCTTATTATATTACCTTTCTCAACTAATTTATTTTTGAAAATCCATTTTGCATCAATTACCAGATGGTTTTCATTCTACTAAGTTCCAAACTTTATTTTTTTCAAATTGATTAAGTTTCTCTTACATAGCCATAATCCAGTTTGAATCTTTTTCTATTTCAAGTATTGATTTAGATTCAATATGAGATATAAATACAAAATGATTTAATACTTCTCTAATAGAAGCTTTAGTTCTAAAACCTTGAGATGGATCACCTATAATAAGTTCTCTATGGTAACTATGAGCATACCTTCATTCTCTTGGTAAGTCATAAGTATCTTCTTGATTCATTAAAGGAAGGCCTTCCATCTCTTTAACTTCATCTTTTTTATCTCTCGTTATCTTCTTCGTCTACTTGTGAAGGATGACTTTCTGAAGTCCTATCTTTCATCTCTTTTTCAAAGAAACCTGAATCATCATCTACATCTATTTCTTTTAATTTGAAGATATTAGTTTCATCAAATATAACACGTATAGATTATTCTACAACTAAAGTTCTTCTATGAAATACTCTATATGCTTTACTAAATGATGAATATCCAAAAAAACATCTTCATCAGATTTTACATTAAATTTTTTAATTTATTTTTATCATTTATTAAGATAAAGTACTAGTAATCAAAACTTTGAAATAAGAAATATTAGATTTCTTTTCTTTATAAACCTAATAAGAGTTTTCTTTAAAATTTATCTAATCAAAGTTTGATTAAGCACATGATATGCTATGTTAATAGCTTCTGTCCAAAAATATTTTGGCAAATTACTTTCATAAAATATAGTGTGTGCTATTTCTTGTAAAGTTCTATTATGTTTTGTACAACCCCATTTTACTGAGAAGTCCTAGGAGTAGAAAATTTATGATCAATTCTATTTTCAAAGCAAAACTTTTCAAAATCATAATTTTCAAATTTAGTACCATGATTACTTCTAATTTTCAAAACATTGCAATATTTTTTGGTTATTATCTTCTTGAATAGTTTCAAAAATAGTTCAAAAGCTTCATCCTTATGAGCAACAAAATAACACCAAAGTATATCAAGAAAAATCATCAATTATAACAAATCTAAAACATTTACCATCATGACTATTATTCTTAATGGTCCAAATAAATCCATATGAAGAAGTTCTAACAGTCTAGTAGTTAAAACCATATTTTTAGTTTTGAATGAAGATCTAATTTGCTTGTCTATTTGACATACACTATAAACTTTGTTCTTTTCAAAATTTATTTTAGATAAATCTTTAACTAAATCTCTTTTGATTAATTTAGTAATAGAGTTCATGCTTACACATCCTAATCTACTATGTCAAATCTGACTATTTTTATTTACTTTAGCGTTCATAGCAACTAGACACTCAATATTATCTTTTCTAAGATCATCAAGATTTACCAAGTATCCATCTTCATATTTTTTTTTTGAACTTAATTTCATTATCATTTGAACTAGTTACTATGTAATGAGATGATTTTAAAAGAAATATTAAAATTTTTATCATATAATTGACTAATGCTAAGAAAATTATGCATTAAACCATCTACAAGTAGTAATTTTTCATAAAAGTGGTAAGAGTAATCTTGATATTACTAAGATCAACAATTTTATCTTTACCATTCATTGTCTCCAAATGCAACAACTCCATCATCTTTTGCCTTGCAGTAAGGGTGCAAACGAGTCGAGCTTGTCATGAGCTACTCGATTATTATCGAGCTTGAGTTGAGCTCAAGTAGTAGGATACTTGACTTGAAAGCTCACAAACCTACTCAAATTTATATATATATATTTAATAATATTATTTTTATTTATAATATCATATTAATACATATATTTTTGATATGCTAAAGTTTGATTTCGAGCTCGAGAATGGCTCAGTTGATATTTGAGCTGAGTCAAGTCGATCTCGAATTTTGCCTCATCGAGTCAAGCTCGAGCTTGAGATATTAAGACTCGATTGATCTCGAGCTGAGTTTTGAGTTTGAGTATTTTGAATCGAGTCGAGCTCAAGCTTTCAACTACTCGATTTGACTAGGCTCGATTATATCCTTATTTGAGAGAAATAAATTATGATTTATCTCTCATCATATGCCTTGAACATCCACTATCAAGATACCTTTTTCTTATTGATTTATGGGATGCTAAGCACATTTGCAGAAATATTTTTAAGTCTGTTTAGGTACCCAAGCTAACTTAGATTTTTTGGGATTAGCTAGAATTGTTCCTTTTGGAACCCACATTTATTTGATCTTTTTATTACCAAATTTAACATTTATAGTATTGTTTGAATTATAATTTATATCTCTATGTCCAAATTTATTATATTAAAACAAGTAATAGAATACTTTTTAGGTGCTGGTTTTATAAAAAAAAATTTTAGAAATTTTTGCTTACTAAATGTGTTAAATCCTAATACAGCTTTATTAAAAACCATTTCTATTTTTTCAAGAGCATTTGGAGATTTTGAGAACTTAAAGTAAATTTGTCTACAATAGATTTTAATTTATTAACTTCTTTTTGTAAAATATTATTCTTCTTAATTAAGTCTGATTGATTCCTTAGAAGTTTCTCTTTTTCTTTTTAAAATTTTTTTTTTCTTCAACCAGAGATTGATTGAGTTTTATAAGTTCTTTATTTTTTAATAATTTTTTTAAATCAATAAGTAATTCATTAAAAGCATCATACAATTCATTAAATGCAAAATTATCAGAAATCTTTTTTGTTACTTAATCTTAAAATGCCATCAGGCATAGATTGGCTTTTTTTCCCTTTATTTCTTTCTCTTCTTCAGAGGTGGAGTCTTCATCATTACTCCAAGTAGCCATCATTGCTTTCTTTCTGAATTTTCTTGAGTCTTTCTTGAGTAGAGGGCAATCAGATCTATAATGACCAGGCTTTTTGTACTCATAGTAGATAGATGGTTACTTCTTATCTTTCTCCTTTTCTTTTTCTCTATCTTTGCTTTCTTTCCCTCTTGTATATCCTTTCTTCTTGGGAATTTTTTTTTCTTCTTATAAAGCTCTTAAATCTTTGAGTGATCATGCCATTTCATCATCATTCTTTGAATCTTCAGATGATTCACTTACCAACTCTTCTATGATAGATGATTTTGGTGCAATGGTCTTCCTTTTCTTCACTTCTTTTTCAACATTCTGATTCATGCTTAGCTTATGAGTTATGAGAGAGCCAATGAGTTCTTCTAGGACCAATTTATTGAGATCTTTTGTCCCTTAAGTTACAGTCACCTTGGCCTCCCAATTCTTTGGTAATGACTAGAGAATTTTGTGCGCTAATTCACTGTTATTATAATTTTTATCAAGACTTTTCAAACCATTAATAATATCAATGAATTTAGTGAACATGTCACTGATATTTTTACTAGATTTCATTTTAAATAGTTTACACTTATGTACAAGCATCTTAGATTCTTTTACTTGATTGGTATCCTTATAGATAACTTCAAGTTGATCCTAAATTTTCTTAGCAGACATACATATAGATATTTTGTTAAATTCATTTGCATCTAGAGCATAACTTAAAATATTCCAATCTTTTTCAGACTTGAGAACAGATTCACTATCTATTATAACAGTGGGTGTGTGAGGACTTTAATTATTATGACATTCTACATATCATAATCTTATGCTTAAATAAAGATCTTTATGCATACTTTCCGGTAAGTGGAGTTTATGCTATTAAAAAGTAAAAGTCTATTGGTTGATGGACCCTCAATCAAGAATGTACCGATAGGTGCTGCAATTGATGTTTAACTCTTAATTATTAAATCAATTGGACTGAGTACCTACTCTGATACTACTTATTTTTCAGAGACAACAATCCAAGAGGAGAGTGAATTAGATTTTATAAAATTTAAAACTTTAAGCTAGAAAGAATTTCTATTCCAAAACAATTCAGATCATGTGAGTGAAGTGATATGTAATAGAATAAAAAGTAGCAGTGAAAATAAAAAGAAGATAAAATAATTACAATCACAAATACAATAATTTTATAGTGGTTTGGTGCTAAACTTAACACTTACATCTATTTTCCAAGCAAATCCGCTTGAGAATTCCAATTATAATCTTTTCAAGATTACAGTCTAATTATTTTTTCAGATTCACAATCTAATCCAGTTAGTTTCACTGGCTCATCAATCAAAACTTTGTAACTGATTGTTTTCTTTCGGGCTCACAATCAATCTTGATTATTTTCTTTCGAGATTATAATCAACCTTAATTGATTTTTCTAGAGATATCAATCGAAACCAAGATAATATCTAATTTCTAAGGTTTGGATCAACCCCTAGTTTCTACACCTAAGAAACTTGCTACAGATGAATAAAAAAGTATTAGAAATAGAGTTAAGAATACTAAAACTCTTTTTGAATTTGAAAAAGTCGAGGTACCAAAAAATTTAATGCTTAGACTTCTTCCTTAAATGCTTAAGAGGTTGAGGCAGCCTTTAAAGCTTCTTCCCAATGATAGTTGGCTGAAATTCAGTCATTCTTTCTTTCTTTTAATCTAACTTTAATATAGGAAGGATAGGATTTATGACTCTCTTAAATTTCTTCTTTTTTCTCTTATGGTTCCTCACACTTTTCTCTTTTTATCAATGCTTAATAAGCTCTCTTTTCATAAGTTGTTCAAGGTTGTCCAAAAGATCCAAAGTTGGTTCTCTTTATTAATTCATCATATTTATTAATTAAAAAATATCTTCATCTAATTTTATAGCCATTTGGAATGAGAAAATAGCCATTTAGAATTAATTTGCTACATTTCTAAATTTATGAAAAACTAGTCGGTATTTTGTCTGCATTCACTCAGTCAACTCATTACAGCACTGAGTCAGCTAACTGAAAATCTGAGTTGGCTCAATAGTAGGTGCCAAAAATCTAGTATTCTATCTTTCTCTACTAGTCTGAGACTGGGTCGGTTCAAATCCTGTGATCGACTCACTTGACAGTACGGTCGACTTACTGATTTTCTAGATCAGCTCAGAAGAAATGTTGATTTATGCTGCTTTCTATGTTCATCTTTCTCAGAGACTGACTCGACTCTTCTCTTCACTGAGTGGGCTAAGATTCAGATAGGGTCGGTGTTAGATGTATACCCTAGAAGCTAATTAGGCTGACACATATAATTTTTCTAAAGATATAATTTATAATTTTGACTTATTAATAAAATAAAATTGGGTTGATTTTTCCATTCATATTGTGTAATCTATCTATATCGTCTAATGAATTAATAAGAGTAATAACACATGTTATTAAGAGTTAAGAATTTGAGACGTGTCATTAATAATTAATTCATAAATTGCTCCTGATCGTTGAATCATCATGAGGACGGTGATTGATACGGATATATTAATGGATAAATCACTTTCCTTTAGGATAGATTGTCTTGAATCTATAATGTGGAGATACTAGAGTGAGAGTGCAGGTGGTTATTAGAGAATAAGGATATGGAGCGTGATCAACATGAGTAGTCACTTGGATATCTACCTGCGGTAGTGTGAATAGTTCTTTGACCTGCAGTGTCTTAGCTATTCACAATGAGATTGCTGTAGTCTGACTATACGATAACTTAATCTCCTAGCTATATAGAATCTTGAGGTGTATGTTGGCTGCAGTAAGTTCATTGTAGGAATATGGTGTGCATCTAGATGGGATCTATCGATTTTAGTAGATAAAGAAAAATCCTATGTGAACTATGACACTGAGCTCTTAAGTCCATGGCTATGATAGTGTGAATGATAGAAAGAAATTTTCATAAAGTTTCACAAAGAACTCAAGTCGATTGAATCTAACATATGACAGAGATGTGGTTTGACGAGTTATCCATAGACTGCATCGTCGGGACTCATTATAGAAGAACCAAATCATACTGTAGCTGCACCTAAAGGTTCATCCATTCAATTCTGCTAGATTATCACTACATACTGTTGATGTCATTGATGGATTATGGGACCAATAAGAATTATTTCGATGATCAATAATTCTCAATTGGTTGAATTGAAAGTATTCTAATCCATTGAAAGAAGTTTTGATGATATTGGTGATAGAGATCACAATATATCTCATTACCAGACAGAATTGAACCTATGAGATTATACATAAAGAAAATTGGTATAGAATTATGCAATTGAGCTCATATAGTCCTAATTGGATCAAGATTTATGAAATTCTATTGGATTTAAGAATACTATGCTAGCATATGGTTAAAGCCAAATCCTCTTATAACTTGAAATCCCTATCGGATGGGGATTGGACTAACTCAAAAATATGCATAATGGGGCCCCAAGAGTTGGGCTCCTATTTGAATCGAATGTGAAGGAGATTGGGCTCATGTCCATTTGGATTAGATCCAAGGGGTGCCAAATGTTGGCGCCCCCTTATCTTGTGTGACAAGATAAGGAGGAGAGATGGGGTGCACACCCCATCTGATTTTATGCATTAGATAAGAAAGGGGGCAGCTCCAATTGATAGGCATGCCAAGTTTGATAGGGAATTAAGAGTCCTTTTGGGTTAAGACTTTAAATGAGTCATAGTCTAAAATCTTTTAGGGGTCCTTTCGGTTCTATTTATGCCCTTGGAGATGATATCTTAAAACTCTAACCTTGGAGAACCAAAAACTTGTGCCTCCTCTCCCTAGACTCACACCCCCTCTTCTCCCTCTCTCTATCTCTGTCATGCCCCCACCCGAGATTGTGAATCGAGGGTCATGGCAACCGCCGCATACTCATAGAAAACTCTTTCCATAAGTATGCAAGGCATCTTATCATACTATCCTAAAACAACAGCGGAATAATTAGACAATAATTTAAATCCAAAATATAACGATCTAAATTTCTTCTTTAATATCTCAATAAATTCAATAACAATTCAAAGGCTTTGCATCAAATTCAATAAGCCTTTCAACCTAAAATAAAGTATGAAGATTCTGCTTCTGATCACTCTTCCATTCATATCTTGTATCATCTTAATTCTTCAACATCTGTAAAAACAGTAAAATAGGAGGTAATGAGCTAGACAGCCCAATAAGCAATGATTATTTTTCAACAGATTTCATCAGGCATTTAAGTAAATCATCATTTATAGAAAATAAGCATATAGAGTTCATCAATTCGAAATCAATTTTAATTATGCAATATAATTCATGCCAAATTCATTTCTTTTTCAAAAATTCAAGTTTCTTTCCAAATTTTAATTTCTTTCGTTCTTAAATTCTTTTCGTCAACCATGAGCTATGACCACATTTTTCCTGTGGCAGGGTCATAATATCGCGTATCTGCTTGTGGTAGGCTGCGAATCATCTGGCAGCCATGTCCTTTGGAACCGCTGGTCTCGCTGGCGGTTTGTCGCTGGTCTCTCTGGCGACATGAACCCTCAGGATAATCAATTGCCAACGTATATGCCCCCATTGGCAGGATCCTTTACATAGTCAGGTTGTCAATTCATAATATTTCTTATATCATAATTCTTCATAAATCATATTTCATATTCTAATTTCGATAATAAAACATATAATCATATAGTATCGAAATCAATCAATATAATGCATCATGAAATCAATATGTTCAATTATACTTCATCATAACATTTCAAATAAGATATTTTCATAACAAAATACCATTCATTCAATTCATGCATCATTTCACAAATCATATCAGAAAAATACATTATAATTTGTCAATAAATCTAGAAAAAAGTGAAACATTACTTACCTCGAACACATTCCAATAAATCCATATAATTCTATAAATTATTCTTCCAAAAAATTCTGTTCGTAGATCATATTGCGATATCCCATGGTCAAACATCCACAATCCTATACAGAATCAATTTCAATAATTAGAAAGAATACGAATACCATATTTCAACGGTTTAGATTGGGTCCGATCATCTAATTTCATCTAATCAACATCTAATTAGGACCTAAACGATCCAAAATTTGACTATCAGATCAAATCAGATTCGAAATGATAGGACCGAGGTTTCTTCATCGATTTCATAAAATCAAGTAGAGAGAGACAATTAGAGGAGAGAGAATTTATGAGGTACAATTCGAATTGATCAGGTGACACAATCCAACATTACGATTGGTCCAATATCTCGATTGGTGAAATCAACATGATCAAATCAAGTCATGGCTAGATCAAAATCATGGATGATCAAATCTAAAGATTCATGGTCTGATTAAGGTGGGCGCCAGTATGCTGTCTGACAACCATAGATCAGGGTTCTTCATTAGAATCAGATCAGGACTATTAAAAGAAATTTCTTCATTCACTAACCTTTTTAGAGAGAGAATCAATCAAGAGAGAGAATATTTTTAGAGAGAGAAAATTCTAGAGAGAGAAAATTCTAGAGAGAGAAAACTCTAAAGAGAAAAAACTCATCTTGAATTCTTCAGATAATATGATTCAACAAATCCGATCGATCAGATCAAATCATACTAAGATTATCATGTGGATAATTTAATAAAATTATAGAAATTAAAATCTTAAAAATATTTGATCTGATCAAAATGGATGTCGGTGTACCGTCCGACGATCACAGATCAAAAATCCATCACTAGGATCATTTAAATTCATCATCATTCTTCTCAAAATTTTAAAAAATCTTAGAAGAGAGAAATATCTAGAGAGAGAATTCTAGAGAGAGAAAGTAGAGAGAGAAAGTCTAATTTTAGATAGAGAAAATATTAATTCAAGCTGAAGAGAGAGAAACTCTCTTTCTTATATTTTATTATTTATATCATTATTTATTATTTTATTATTTTTTTTCTTCTTCTTTTCTTTCCTTTTTTTTTCTTTTCTTTTTCTTCACGAAAGAGAGAGGAGAGAAAATCCTATTTATTATATTATTATATTATTATTATTTTATTTTTTTCTTTCTTTTTTTTTTCCTTTTCTTTTTTTTTTCTTTTCTTTTTCTTTTCTTTTTCTTTTCTTTTCCTTCTTCTTCTTTTCTTTTTCTTTTTCTTTTCCTTCTTCTTCTTCTTCTTTTCTTCTTTCCCGTGGGTTTCTTTTGGGCTGAAACAGGGGACCTTGAGGTCCCCTCGTTGGCTGGCCGACCGGCGGTGCAGCCGACGTGGGGTGGCCGTCGGCAGGAGGGGAGACGATCCGGCGGCAAGAGGAGGCCAAACCGATGGTCGGCGGTGACCACCGGCGTCGGAATCAAAGGGAAACGATCAAAAAATGAAGGTTACTTCCGCAATAAAATCCGACGACTCCGGTCGCCGGCGAGCATGCACATCGGCACGGGAAGGAAGGGGGAGAAGAGAGGAAGGGGAGGAGGCTTACCTCCATCACCAGCGAAGCTTTTTCGATGAAAAATTGGATGGCACAGTGACGGGTCTCTGTGAGAAATTTTTGATGATTGCCGCCGTTTTGCCCTGGAATTTCTCGATGAGAGGAGAGAGGAGGGGTCTTTTCCTTAAATAGAGCCGGAGGGAGCTCGTCTCCGACTCTGATTGGGAGCCGATGAGAGGAGGAAGAAGACTCCCTTCGGGAGTCTTCTCTCCTGTTTTCTATTTTTTTTTTTTTGGGCTTTGTTACATGGGCTGGGATTTGTTATCAGGCCGGACCATCACATTCTTCTCCTCTAAAAGAAATTTCATCCTCGAAATTTTTCTTACCGAGTCTTCATAGTTTCTTACTTGAATCTCATCCATAAATATTTTTATATTCTAATTCTTGATATAAATTCATTCTTAAATCATTTCATAAGAAAAAAAGTCGGTACATCAATATCTATCTGAAACGGAACCATTCATTTTCTTATTTATCAAAATCAACATCTCAAAAATTTTTAATATTTCAAAAATTTTAAAATTATGCTTTTATTTCCTATAAAAATAATATTCAATATCTCATGACTCAAATTAAAATCAAATCCATCCCTTGTAGCTAGAAGAAAATCAATATCTCTATTCTTGCATAAGAACTTCATTCATCATCATCATTTTTTTATTTATTTATTTCAAAATATTAACTACTCTTAATTTCAACCCATCATAAGATAAGAAAATATACTTCTATGAATCATTTGATGATATCCTAATCAATCAAAATTCAAAAATATTTTTCTCTTATTCGTACTTTCAAAGGTTGAAGATTTATCATTTCAATCTCATTCTCGAACTTTTGATATTTTAATTCTCGATACAAGTTCATCATTAAGTCATTTCATAAAGGTCAATATCACCATTGTTAATTGAATCAATATCACTATTTCTAGTCATCAAAATTTTCTTACTCAAACCCTCAAACTCTTAAATATTCTAATTCTTGAAGCAAATTTTATCATTAAGTCATTCCATAATAAAAATCAATAACTCAAGAATTGATCTAAATCAAAACTATATTTTTCTTATAATCAAAATCAATGTCTCTATTCTAAGTAAGTATATCAATTTTCTTTATCTAAACATTAACAACTCTTAATTAATCAATTTATTATTAAATTATAAATAATTCTAATTCATCTTTTGTAGAACAATCGTCAATATCAATAGATAACCTCAATCTTTTTCATTTAGTCAGAGAAATAATAATGATCAAAAGAGTTCTAACTTCAAATTTCATTATACCCTGAAGATAAATATTTGAGCATAATAATCTAAGATCGAAATCATCATTTGATAAACAATCTCAAATTCTTCTTAAAAAATAGAGAATTATAAAATTTAATTCTATGATAGAGAAAATTTATCTCTAAATATTCTAATTCAAAAATCAAAAATCAAAGGTCCACTCATCCTAGAATTAGGATGCTAATTATTTTTGTAGCATAGTAGGTGGAAGCACCACTTTTAAAAATCACATTAGGATATCTAAAATAATTCAAAATTTTTAAATATTATTCTTTCTAATATCAATAAATTTTTTGTATCAAACCATATCATCTATCATAATTCTTTAACTCAAAGGGTCAATATTCCTGACTTACTCAAAGTAATCCAGATTACCATGCTTCTGCTGCGCACTCTGATCTAACAATCAAAATTTCTTAGCTTCACCAAAAAAAAAAATTTGATCAAATTATTTCTTTACCTTATAAGTAGAAAAGATCTAAAATTTTAAATTTCAATTGAAGTCAAAGATTAACTTTCGATTCTCATTCATACTTTTACCGGTGTACAATAATCTTGATAACCCTTGAGTCCAATATCATATTTAAACCATCATATAGATTTACTATAATCAATATGAATCAAATCTTAATTCTCATATCAACTCAATTCAATAAATTTTTAAACCAAAAATCCTTATAAGTCAAATCAATGAAAAAAATTCTTCGATGCTCCATCAAATTTGGACATAATCAGAATATATAAGAATTTTAAATCATCATTATTATTATTATTATTATTATTTTTAAATTTTTATCATCAGGATCTTTAATATCTATCAAATATCCTTTCATAACAATCATACAAGCTTCAAAAATTAAATCTCCATTTAATAGTAGAATCAATTAGGGACCTCGTTAACAAAAGCAAAGGAACTCCTATCAATTCTTAAATCCAAAATTTTTAAATTATAAATTCACATGGATCTCTTAGTCTGAAATAAATATAAATTAGATCTTTTATCTTAATCTAAAGATATCAATTTTTTATTAACAACCTCAACAATAATATCAAAAAATCTCTTGATCAACTTAGATACGAAATCTTTAAATTGAAATTTCATACACATCATGTAGTCTCCAAGAGACATAATAAGATCTATTATCTAGATCTAAAGATGATGATTAAAGATTCCAGTACGATGAATATTCTACAACCTCATAATCGATTTCATCAATAAGAAATAAATTTCTTTGCAATATCTTCAAATATGCATTCATCCTAATATGCCACTTTATATATAATCCACATACCAAATTCAATTTCGATAAATATTCCAATCAAGCATCATAAAAGATTTTTCTTAGTCCATCCTGGAACAATATTTTATCATCAAATCTTTATCTTGCCAATAATAGTCAACTTCTCAACTCGAAGTAATATCATAATATTATTCTTACATCGAATTTGAACTTACGATTCACTTGAATAACCAATGCACAATAAAATTTTATGTCAATCCTTTTGTGATTACTTTCGATCAAGATCTAACTAATCATATCATGATCAATAGATCATCCATCATATTTCAAATTCTATATGTCATAATCTCTTGTGATCCTTTCATACATAATCTCAATATTTAATCAAAATTTATAAAGATTTCTCCTACTATAATCATCAAAGATCTACACCATAATGTCCTTAGTGTCTATCCACTTACACTCCTTCTATATCTGATTCTATATTTCATAATTCATCCACTTATGCTCTGATACCATATAATTTGTCACGCCCCCGACCCAAGATTGTGAATCGAAGGTCATGGCAATCGCCGCATACTCATAGAAAACTCTTCCCATAAGCATGCAAGGCATCTTATCATACTATCCTAAAACAACAACGGAATAATTAGACAATAATTTAAATTCAAAATATAACGATCTAAATTTCTTCTTTAATATCTCAATAAATTCAATAACAATTCAAAGGCATTGCATCAAATTCAATAAGCCTTTCAACCTAAAATAAAGTATGAAGATTCTGCTTCTGATCACTCTTCCATTCATATCTTGTATCATCTTAATTCTTCAACATCTGTAAAAACAGTAAAATAGGAGGTAATGAGCTAGACAGCCCAGTAAGCAATGATCATTTTTCAACAGATTTCATCAGGCATTTAAGTAAATCATCATTTATAGAAAATAAGCATATAGAGTTCATCAATTCGAAATCAATTTCAATTATGCAATATAATTCATGCCAAATTTATTTTTTTTTCAAAAATTCAAGTTTCTTTCCAAATTTCAATTTCTTTCGTTCTTAAATTCTTTTCGTCAACCATGAGCTATGACCACATTTTTCCTGTGGCAGGGTCATAATACCGCGTATCTGCTTGCGGTAGGCTGCGAATCATCTGGCAGCCATGTCCTTTGGAACCGCTGGTCTCGCTGGTGGTTTGTCGCTGGTCTCTCTGGCGACATGAACCCTTAGGACAATCAATTACCAACGTATATGCCCCCATTGACAGGGTCCTTTACATAGTCAGGTTGTCAATTCATAATATTTCTTATATCATAATTCTTCATAAATCATATTTCATATTCTAATTTTGATAATAAATATATAATCATGTAGTATCGAAATCAATCAATATAATGCATCATGAAATCAATATGTTCAATCATGCTTCATCATAACATTTCAAATAAGATATTTTCATAACAAAATACCATTCATTCAATTCATGCATCATTTCATAAATCATGTCAGAAAAATATATTATAATTTACCGATAAATCTAAAAAAAAATGAAACATTACTTACCTCGAACGCATTCCAATAAATCCATATAATTCTATAAATTTTTCTTCCAAAAAATTCTGTTCGTAGATCATATTGTGATATCCCATGGTCAAACATCCACAATCCTATACAGAATCAATTTTAATAATTAGAAAGAATACGAATACCATAT
Source organism: Elaeis guineensis (assembly GCF_000442705.2). NCBI lineage: Eukaryota > Viridiplantae > Streptophyta > Magnoliopsida > Arecales > Arecaceae > Elaeis > Elaeis guineensis. The sequence continues at coordinate 30,637,800 of NC_026007.2, forward strand.
TTCAACGGTTTAGATTGGGTCCGATCATCTAATTCATCTAATCAACATCTAATTAGGACCTAAACGATCCAAAATTTGACTATCAGATCAAATCGGATTCGAAGTGATAGGACCGAGGTTTCTTCATCGATTTCATAAAATCAAGTAGAGAGAGACAATTAGAGGAGAGAGAATCTTGAGGTACAATTTGAATTGATCAGGTGACACAATCCAACATTACGATTGGTCCAATATCTCAATTGGTGAAATCAACATGATCAAATCAAGTCATGGCTAGATCGAAATCATGGATGATCAAATCTAAAGATTCATGGTCTGATTAAGGTGGGCGCTAGTATGTTGCTGACAACCATGGATCAGGGTTCTTCATTAGAATCAGATCAGGACTATTAAAAAATTTTTTTTCATTCACTAACCTTTTTAGAGAGAGAATCAATCAAGAGAGAGAATATTTTTAGAGAGAGAAAATTCTAGAGAGAGAAAACTCATCTTGAATTCTTCAGACAATATGATTTAATAAATTCAATCAATCAGATCAAATCATGCTAAGATTATCATGTGGATAATTTAATAAAATTATAGAAATTAAAATCTTAAAAATATCTGATCTGATCAAAGTGGATGTCGGTGTACCGTCCGACGATCACAGATCAAAAATTCATCACTAGGATCATTTAAATTCATCATTATTCTTCTCAAAATTCTAAAAAATCTTAAGAGAGAGAAATAATCTAGAGAGAGAATTTTAGAGAGAGAAAGTCCAATTTTAGAGAGAGAAAATACTAATTCAAGCTGAAGAGAGAGAGAGAAGAGAGAGAAACTCTCTTTCTCACATTTTATTATTTATATCATTATTTATTAATTTATTTTTATTTTTTTCTTCTTCTTTTCTTTCCTTTTTTTTTCTTTTCTTTTTCTTCACGAAAGAGAGAGGAGAGAAAATCCTATTTATTATATTATTATATTATTATTATTTTATTTTTATTCTTTCTTTTTTTTTTTCCTTTTCCTTTTCCTTTTTCTTTTCTTTTTCTTCTTTTCCTTTTCTTTTTCTTTTCCTTTCCTTCTTCTTCTTTTCTTTTTCTTTTTCTTTTCCTTCTTCTTCTTCTTCTTCTTTTCTTCTTTCCCGTGGGTTTCTTTTGGGCTGAAACAGGGGACCTTGAAGTCCCCTCGTTGGCTGGCCGGCCGGCGGCACAGCCGGTATGGGGCAGCCATCGGCAGGAGGGGAGACGATCCGACGGCAAGAGGAGGCCAAACCGGTGGTCGGCGGTGACCACCGACGTCGGAATCAAAGGAAAACGGTCAAAAAATGAAGGTTACTTCCACAATAAAATCCGGTGACTCCGATCACCAGCGAGCATGCACATCGACACGGGAAGGAAGGGGGAGAAGGGAGGAAGGGGAGGAGGCTTACCTCCATCACTGGCGAAGCTTTTTCGACAAGAAATTGGACGGCACAGTGACGGGTCTCCGTGAGAAATTTTTGGCGATTGCCACCGTTTTGCTCCGAGATTTCTTGATGAGAGGAGAGAGGAGGGTTCTCCTCCTTAAATAGAGCCGGAGGGAGCTCGTCTCTGACTCCGATTGGGAGCCGACGAGACGAGGAAGAAGACTCTCTTTGGGAGTCTTCTCCCCTGTTTTCTATTTTTTTTTTTTTTGGGCTTTGTTACACGGGCTGGGATTTGTTATCGAGCCGGACCATCACAATCTCATGCCCAAAAGGTTGGGCATCCTACCCATCTCCATGCCCAAAAGTTGGTTGGGCATGAAGGAAAAGTTGGTAGTTTTATGCATACAATTTTAAAATTTTACAGCGGATCTTGATAGATTAAATAATTTAACCTATATTACATATGCAAGATCTAATCTAAACTACCATATCAAGATCTACGATATGATTAAATATGAGATTAAAATCTGAAAATATAAAAATTTGCATCGATCAAATCGATGCTGTAGACTAGATCTAACCCTTAGATCTAATCAAACCTGACCTAACGAGTTCAAAACTCATTACCGAAGCATGAGTTACTGATCTTCATAAGTGTATCGTATGGAAAGGAGTTCCTTCAAGTTGTTCACAGCTGCACAAAGATGTCCGATCTCTATAGATCGTCCACATGAAGAACAGATGCTGATCAGGCTCCTCGGGAGTGCTAACTTGCAAGGATCTTTGAAGGCTAATTTTCTTCTTCTTCTTTGATCTCTTAGATGCTCTAGAGAGGAAAAAAAATTAATGAAAGAAGGGAAGAGAAAAGAGAGCTTTTTAGATGAAACAAATTTCAACCAATACCACTTATGGGGTGTCCAACTATTGTACCCCCTTTATATAGTTAGGTTAAGAGGGGGCACCAATTAATCTCCACGCCACATCCATACAGAGCATCCAAAAATTTCTAAGATTATGTGATGGCATGAGAAAGAAATCAGATCTTTCTCATGCCAACAAAACCTTCAACGCACAAAAAGAAAAAAATATTTGGCATCACCCATCTTTCCAAACTAAATGGATCTCTTTCCTTCTTATCTCCTTATCCTTGATTCGGATTGAATTCAAATCAGGAAAGAGATAAGATCCATGACTCATGAAGAGTGATGCCCACCCTCTTCGTGCCCTCCTTTCTCACACCGAAAAATCTTATACAAAAATTATTTTTGCATTAAGAAGAATGGCATGGGTCCAGGGCATGCGCAAGGGAGAGAGTCCCTATTGGCCGAGACTCTTCATTTCCAACTTGATTTCAAATCAAATCAGATTTGGTTTGAACCTAATGAGAGGAAAAAAACCTAATCTAATTAAGAATGCAATCATCTTAATATATTTTTAATCCAATTAAGAATTAACTGAACCTAAATCCTGATTAAATCAGGAACAAATTTCTCTTGCAATTAGGCTTGATCAAATCAAACCCAATCTAAGTCAAACTGAATCCAATTCAATTAGACTTGATCCAAACCTTTTTGTTCAATCAAATTGAGTCAATTAACAATCTAATTACTAATAAATCCTCTATTAACAGTAGAGTCCCACTGAAGAGTCCCAATTCAGTGGGACTCTCCTCTAGAGTCCCAATCTAGTGGGATCCTTCACTAGAGTTTCAATCCAATGGGACTCTTCATCCATTAGATCAGACCAAATCTTCTAATATGTGTGATTCCATAAGTTCGAACCTAAGCTGGTAGCATAGGAATAAATTTTTATACCAATTGATGTAACCATCTAGCAGTGGGACCCGCTGTCCAGATAGGCTGAAGGATTGTAAAGCAACATTCTAGAACCTACTAGTCTATGGTTATTGTATAATTCATCCCTTTGATCCTAATACTCAGGGTAATCAAGGGTTTAACTGTCAATCCTAAAATAGTCAACTATATTATATTTCAACCTTTCAAATCCATCACATGAATTATTCTAATCAAGATTTTACTAAATTAAAATAAACTGATGCATTAACTCCTACTTATTCAGAGAGGTCAATCCCATCTTGACTCATACATCGACTTGATAAGTACTTGATTGTATCCAAAAACCTTCCGTCACTGAATTAGAAATTCAAATGATTAGACATCAAAGTACAGTGAGTTGTTTACAAGTCACCATGGTGATCTCAAGTCAGAGGGATGCTTACACCCATACCCTTCGCGAACTACTCTTAACAGTAGAGTGCTCAATATTTGGTCATGTTCTATACGAATGTACTCCTACATTCTATCTGCATGCCATACCAATGTCTCCACACTCCTTGGTTAAGAGGACAACCAACCTATATAGCATACAATAACCTATACTTGATATGGCGATCGTCCTATTAACAGCATATCATTTGGTCACGAATATATTTTATGGACTAAATGATAAATTCTTCTTTGTCGATTAAATATAGTCCTAAGGACTTCATCACAACACAGAAGTTCTAGTAAGATGGATAAAATGTGACAAAAAAGTTAAATAACTTTTATTAATAAAAATTCATATACATTATACAAATATGAGTACAATCATCAACAGATGATGATTGGCTTTGGAATGCAATTTCCAACAGGGCATCCCATCTCCACAACAAGAGAGAAAGTTGTTCTCAAAACCAGATGAAACCCAATCAAACTAGGAGTCCTATTTTGATCCAATCAAAACTAGAACAAATCAGATTTAATCTCAACCAAAAATAGACATAAGAAAGGTGACATGGAGATGCTTGGGCTGGTCCTACCACACACCAAATTAGATTTGGCATTGGGCTTAGGTGGCACAGGGAGAGAGGTGGCGCCAAGGAGAAATCCTAGTCCAACTAGGATCCATTTGTTTGCTGATTTAAATCTAATTTTAATCTGATTTAATTCTAACTAAATTAGAATTAGTTAGCAAACAAATTAAGTTAATTTCTAGTCCAATTAAAAACTTATTTTAAATTTGAATCAAATCCTAATCCCATTAGAAAATTGATTTAATCAAGTCCTAGTCAAAGTAGGAATTATTCTCCTTTTGCAATTGGATTATCTCATAATCCAATTAGATTTGATCTAATCAAATCCAAATCAAATCAAATTAAATCTAATTCAATTAAGTCTAATTTGAACCCCATAGCTCAATCAGATGGAGCTAATTAGCAATTCGATTGCTAATTAATCCTCTTACAACTCACTAACACTTAGTAAATTTAATAATTACAACTTTTGCATTATCAATCACATTGATAATTGATTTCTATTATGATTCATAATCATAATTCAACCATCTGATTGGACAAAGACCTCTTTTGTGTATGATTTCTTAGGATCTATTCTGTTTGATAGTGAGATATACCATGATCTCTATCATAGTATCATCGAAATACCTTTCGATGGACTAGAACAATTCTAACTCATACCCAACAAGGATCATCGATTCAAAATAATTTTAGTGAGTTTTCACAATCTATTAGTGACGTCTAGCAACATGTGGTGGTAATCCAGTAAAATAAAATATTGAATCTCTAGGTGCAATTACCGTATAGTTCGATTTTTTTATCGTGAGTCCCAACAAAATGTAGGTCAAGGATAACTCATCAAATATGTTCATCCGTCATATGCCAGATTCAATCAACTCGAGTTCATGTGAAACCTTATAAAAATTTTTTTCCATCATTCACCTATCATGATCGTAGATTTTATGACTCAATCTTATGAACTGCATAAAATCTCTCCCTATCTATCAGAGTCGACAGATCCCATCTTAGTGCACGTCCTATTCCTACAATGGATCTACTATAGCCAACATATACCATAAGATTCTGAATGGCTAGGTAACTAAGTAATTGTATAATCAAACTACAGTAACTCCACTATGAACAGTCAAGACACCATAAGTCAAAAAACTATCTACACAACTATAATTTTGAGTAAGTCACTGATGAGTAGTAGCCATCCTAATGACTTCTCATGTTGGTCATGCTTAGTACCCTTGATCTTTATCAAGCACTTATACTTTTGCTCTAATATCTCCATACTACAGATTCGAGATCCATCTACCCAAGAAGAGAAGCGATCTGTGCACCGATCTATCTGGATCAGTCATCATCTCCATGATGATCCATCGATCGAAAGTATTTAGGAATTAACTACTAATGACACGTGCTTCAAATTCTCAACTCTTGAGAATACGTGTCATCATCCATTAATTTCTTAGATGATTTATGAACATAATTTAAACATAACATGAATAAAAAAAACCTAAATTTTATTTATTTCAAAAATTTAATTATAAAATTATATCCCTAGAATGTGTACATGTGTCAACCAATTTGGCTTCTAAGGTGTACATCTAACAAACTCTCACTTGACCTAAAGCCAATTGGCCATGTACCTAAGCCCCATCTTCTCAAGGTGAGCTTTAATTTTTTGTTGGCTCAATGGTTTGGTTAGTGGGTCTGTCATATTTTTTATGGAGTCGACTCTCTGCACCTCGATGAACTTCTTCTCGAGATCTTCGTGAAATAGATGAAATCATCGCTCTATGTGCTTGGACTTCTAGTGAAACCTTAGTTCCTTAGCTAGCGCTGTGGCACTATTGTTGTCATAGAAGAGTGGAACGACGTCTGATGGCATCACACCCAATTTTGCAATGAACTTCTTGAATCAAAATCTTTCTTAACAGCCTCCAATGCAGCGATATACTCTACCTCCATGGTGGAATCTGCAATAATCAATTGCTTGAAATTTTTTCAACTAAGCGCACCACCATTACGCAGGAACACAAAGCCTGATGTAGACTTTCTATCATCAATGTTAGCTATGAAATTTGAGTTTATGTATCTCTATACCCGTAAGTCTCCTCCTCCAAAAATTAAAAAAAGATCCTTAGTCCTTCTCAAGTACTTAAAGATATTTTTCATAGCAATCCAGTGCTCCTCATCTGAATTTGACTGATATCTACTTGTGACACTCATAGCAAGAGCGATATCAAGTCGAGTATATAGCATAGCGTACATGAAGCTCTCTATAGCAGAAGCATAAGGGATCTTGCTCATATGTTGTATCTTCTCAGATGTACTTGGGCACATCTTTTTGGAGAGATGAACTCCATGCTTGAAGGGTAACAAACCCCTCTTAGAATTTTTCATGTTGAACTGCTTCAGTACTTTCTCTATGTACAGCTGTTGTGACAAACCTAGCATCCTCTTAGATCATCTCTATAGATCTTTATTCCCAGAATATAGGATGCTTCTCAAAGATCTTTCATGGAGAATTCTTTAGAGAACCAAACTTTCACAGAAGTCATCATGAAAATATCATTCTCAATTAAGAGAATGTCATCAACGTACAATATAAGGAATGTGACAACCCTCCCACTAATCTTCTTGAATATGTACGGTTCCTCCTCATTCTTGATGAAATCAAATGCTTTGATTACATCATTAAAATGAGTATTCCAACTTCAAGATGCTTGCTTTAGTCCATAAATAGACCTTTGCAGTTTGTAGACCCTGTGATCTCCATCACTGGATGTGAAAACCAAAGACTGCTGTTGGAAAATATATCCCAAAAGTCAATCATCAGCCTGTTGATGGTTGAGCAACCTTGTATTGTAATTAATTTGTTAATAAATAAAATATATTTTTGGTATTTTCATCATAAGTTTTCATCTTCTAATGAACTCCGTTGTTGTGATGAAATTCTTAGGACTATTTAGGTTCGATAAAGAGAGGATTTATCGATTAGTCCTTAAAACTATTCATGACCAAATGATAGGCTGTTAATAAGGACGACAGCTTCTATCGAGCATAGGTCGCTATAGGCCATATGGGTTGGTTGTCCTTTTAACCAAGGAGTGTAGAGATACTGGTATGACATACAGGTAAGATATAAGGGTACATCATCATTGAATGTGACCAACTCCAGAGCATTCTGCTATCGAGAATATCTCTGATGGGATATAGGTATAAGTGTCCCTTAGACCTAAGATTGCCTCAGTGACTTACAAGCAACTCACTGTGCTTTGGTACTGGACTAAATAAATTTTTAATTCAGTGATGGAAGGCTTCTAGGCACAGTCAAGTATTTGCGAAGTCAGAGTATAATCAAGATGGGATTGACCACTCTAAGAGTTGGAGAAGAATGAGTCGCTGTATTTCAATTTTGCAAAACCTTGGCCAGGATAATCCATCAGATAGATTTGATATTTTGAAATACAATGTGGACAACCTGATTAGAGTTAACAGTTAAACTTTGAGGTGTCCTATGAGTAATTTGGTCAAGGGGATGAATTATATAAAAACTATATCCGCATGGGTTCTAAAAATGTTGTTCTACACATTTGACCTATCCAACCGTTGGATATCATTGCTATATGGTCACTTCGATTGGTATAAAAATTTAATTCTATACTACCAACTTAGGTTCAGACCTATGAGATCACACACATTAGAGTTCACGATCCGATCGGATGGTTGATCAATGATTAAGAATCATTGTAGGGTTAAACGATCAATACGATTGACATTTAACCTAGTGCAAGTATTATAGGAGGATCGATTAGCAATTTGATTGCTAATTGATTTAGTTTGATTAAGCCAATGGGTTGAGATTAAATTTAATTGAATATAATTTAATTAGATTTGATTTGGGCTTGATTAGATCAAGTTCAATTGGTTTATTGGATAAGTCAAGTGGAAGGAAAAACTAGTCCTAGTTCAATTAGGACTTGGGTCAACCTAATTTTTAATTCGATTAAAAAATTAAATCAGATTTAAATCTAATTTAATCTGATTAAATTAGATTCTTAATTAAATTGATTTGGTTTTGGTCTGATTTGGTTTGAGAAACCAAATTTGAACAAGTCATAGATTGAACCCTAGTAAGACTAGGATTCCACCTTGCGCCACCTTAGCCCCCCATGCTCACTCTTTCTTATTTTGTGTGACAAAACCTTCTCTCCTAGGCCTTCATGCATGCCCAAAGCTTTCCACTCTTTCTCTCTTACATAGAATGTGGTTGTGGACCAAGTCAAAGTAGGAATTAGTTTGGATTTCAAATTCTATGAGATAGAATTTTAGGAAACCAAAACTCTTTCCTTATGGCACTGATTTTATCTAGATTTTTTTTTGAGATTTTCATGGGTTTTATGGCATATATTGTGCACCCTTTGCTGGTGGTCCATGGTAGTAAAAGAAGGAGGGGGTGCCCAAGAGTTGTGCACCCCTTGTCTTGCCCTATTTGGATTTTTCTTGACTAGGTATTTGACCTAGACAAGGATTCTTCATATCTCTTGACTTAAGATGAATTTATTCTTGAAATATTCATGGATTATAGAGCATTGAGAGACCTCTAGGGTATGTGAAAATCAAAGAGAAAGAGTGTTGGGGCATGAAGATATAATAGACACAAAACTAAGTGTCTGGGTTAGAGCAAAGAGAAGAAGAAGAGGGTCTTCTTCTAGGGTTACTGAGTTCACCCCTTCTCTTCCTCCATCTATGAGTTTTCTGAGAGTGTCCCATATCTAAAACTCCTCCTACTTTTCATCTTTGGAAGAATCCAAATCAAGAAGAAAGAGGTATCTAATCGACCATCGAAGAAGGATCAGCACAGTACTAGCATACTGTGCTGATTTACTGGATCAGGACTTCTGATTATGATTCGTGGGCTCGTGTGGATGATTCCTAGAGGTCGGATGTGTGTATGGCTCACAATATCATCCTCAAGCCCAGATCAATAAAGTTAGAATGTCTAACTTGCAAGGTAATAGATCTGATCTATTATATTTTACATACATTAGATGTAGTATAGAAACATGTTGATATGATCAACATGTAGTTCTTGCTCTTTATATTTTAATTTCTGATTTAATGCCAAGTAACAGTCATGTAATAGGATCTTAGATCTAAAAATTTTCTAATTTTATAAGATAAATTTTAATTTATTATAGTCTTCCACTGTCTGATCTTGAAAAAGTTTCAAGATCTAACCCTGAAACTCTAGATCTGGTTCCTTCAATTGGTATCAGAGCCTAGGTTATTTATTACATGATTATTTATACATACTTAGATTATTGCTTAGATTAGATCTAATTTATAATCTGATTGTTAAATCTGAAATTAAAATTTTTAGATCAATCACGACCTGTAGGTTGTCCTACTGTAAGGTTTACCCCTCACAGTGCAAAGGTTGTCCTAGTTCATGTAGATCTATCTTTGATCATAAATTTTTTAGATGTGATCTAGATTAAATTTATGATTTATTAGATTTAAAAAGTATTTAAATCTAAAATAAAATCTCTTTGTTAATAATTTTCGTACAAAGAACCATTGACAGTTCTGCTAAAACCAGTTGGGCTGGCTCGGGGATTAATCGAGCCGGCTCAGTGCTGATTCGAGCCGGCTCTCTCAGGCAGACAGAACTGATGCTCGGGCAAAATGTCATTGAGCCAGCTCGACTTCAATGAAGAGCCGACTCGACCATCATATTTTTGTCTGAAAAATTTATGCAGTTTAAAGTTGAAATTGTTTCAATTACATGAACCTGTTTAGATTAGATCTAAAGTAGTTTCATGCTTATTTCACTTATATTTTGATTATGAATCAAACATGCAACTTGGTTGGTAGAACTATGTTGTAAAAATATTTTACAAATATGAAAATTATTTTTGAAAAGTCGAAACCCAACCCTCAACCCAAAACTTAATTGAGAATTAAGAAGTTGTTTGATTAGGTTCTAGGATTGTGAATTAAAGAACCTAAGACACAAACCATAACACATTGGGTTAATGGGTTAGTGAGAATTAGGTCCATTAATTGGGTTAGACCTAAGATTAGATTAAAGATAGATTTGATTAGAGAATTGACTAAATCTAATCAATTGTTGTCTTAGATTAGGTCAAGGATTCTCTAGATCAATTACAATAGTTATAGTTGGTCAAGTTCATGTCTTTAACGAGAACCAAATGGACTTGATTCTTGGCTAAGCGGTCTAGCACAAACTATTAGGTTGATCTAATCGAAACTAATTAAACCAGTTGGTGTCTAAGGTAAATCAGATTGGTGATTTTTAATTGGCAGCCCACTTACCTGGCTATTTCTGATGGTGTCTAAGGCAAGCTTTGGCAGACCTTCCCACCGATCGAACTTACCTGACCTCTTAGTGAAATTATATTTTGATCGGATCACTTGACTATTCGAGCTGACCCATGTCAGCTTAGTACATCAGTGTGACTGATTTAGGTGCTCCTAGACCAGCCCTTTTAATGGTCTCCCTTAAGCTGACTTGGTGAAGCCAGTGGGAGGATCATGATAAGCTATTTCATCTGACCTCCTCTTCTAAATTAATTAAATTCTCTAAAATTTTTAGGTCCTTAAAATAAAATAGTTATGGTGATAACTAGATCATAGCCTCCCATCAAGTGGATGATAATGGATCCATCAGTTGGATAATCATTGGAGGCCCAGAGGCCTGGTGCTTATCGACTGATGAAATTATCATTCATAATATGATTTCTTGACTGCATCTTTTTAAATGGTGGTTAGGTTAGCCAACCAAAGTTGGGTCTAATCATTCATTGGCTAGATGGGTCAAGTATGGTCATGTTAATGGTTGGACCTAACCAGACCTTTTCAGTGGAGGCCAAAGCCTACTGATTGGGGACTGGGGCAAAATTAAAATTACTAGAAATTATTTAGAGAAATAATTGGTTATGAACCTATCCTTAGATGTACATGGGTTCGCCAACCAAAGTTGGGCTTGTGTGCAGTCTAAGTGGATTCTAGTACCCACTAAAAATTAGGATAATTTTTCGAATTGGAGGTAGAGGCTACTAATTCGAACAAAATAGTGAGAGAAACTTTTTGATTAAAGTTCAAATCTTTAGGTTTAATGAATCAATTACTAATTAGGTTATGATTTTTCTTTGTGCAGATATGGCCACTTTCCTATTGCTCTAATTATTGTTGGACAATGATAAGTTGGTGGGATCCAACTTTGGTAGCTGGTATCAAAAATTGAAGATAGTCCTAGAGCATGAACGGATCCTATATATGATAACGGATCCTGCACCTGAGGAGCCAACTGCCAATGCACATGGAACAGTCAGAGACACTTACCAGAAATGACTCAGTGATCGGATCATGGTGCGCTGCATCATGCTGGCTGCCATGAGCAATGAGTTTAATCACAGATTTGAGATGACTCAGCCAAAGGACATGCTTCAAGTGTTGGAGGATGCCTTTGGCACACTCGATGATGTGGAGAGGCACAAGACTAGTTGTACCATCTTCAATGCCAAAATGCGGGATGGTGCCTCTGTCACTGATCATGTATTGTACATGATCGAGCTGATGGAGCGTTTGAGCAAGCTCGGCTTTTCCTTGCATGAGCAGCTTGGAAAAGATGCAATACTGAACTCACTGCCCAAGTCTTTGTTGGAAATAGTATCCCAAAGCCAATCGTCAACCTATTGATGGTTGTGCTCCTTTTGTATTAGTATATAAATTATAAATAAATAAAAATTATTTTAACATTTTTATCACAAATTATTTCATCTTCTAATGAACTCCTGTGTTGTGGTGAAGTCCTTAAGACTATTTAGACTCGACAAAGGAGGATTTGTCATTTAGTCCTTAAACCTGTTCGTGACCAAATGATATGTTGTTACCAAGGACAACAATGTTTATCGAGCGTAGATCGTTGTGTGCCATATAGGTTGGTTGTCCTCTTAACCAAGGAGTGTGGAGACACTAGTATGGCATATAGGTGAGATGTAAGGGTATATCTGTACTGAACGTGACCGACTCTGGAGCTATCTTTGCTGTCAAGATTTGCTCTGATGGGATATGGATATAATTGTCCCTCCGACCTGAGACCGCTACGGTGACTTGCAAGCAACTCACTGCACTTAGGCACTGGACTACCTGAATTTCTAATTCAGTGATGGAAGGATGCTGGGTGTAGTCAAGTACTTGACTTATCGGTGCGTGTGTCAAGATGGGATTGACCACTCCAGTTCAGGAGCTGTGTACAATCATGTTTCAATTTAGCAAAACCTTGGCCAGGGTAGTCCTAGTGAGGAGTCACAGGACTGTTTGAGTTGAGCACGACTCGGATGATCTAATCAGGGTTGACAGTTTAACCCTAAGTCATCCTAAACACAGGGGTCAAAAGGGATGAATTATACAGTAACCACATTCACATAGGTTTTAAGTATTGCGATTGTGACTATTCAACCTATCTAGATGTCGGGTACCATTGCTAGATGATCACTTCGATTAGTACAGGAATTGGTTCCTGTGCTACCGGCTTAGGTTCGAACCTGCGGGGTCACACACATTAGAGGTTCCTATCTGATCTGATGGCTGATGGCTGATGAAGAGTCTTAATATTCGTGGACTATGAGTCCTATGTGTCTGAGACTCTGTGATCGAGAATCAAGATTCTCTGATCATGAGTCCCACATATTTTGGATATCGGGGTCAAGAGTCCCACTAGTTTGGGACTCTTCGATCAAAGTTTCATATTGATGGACTTTGATATCCGATTGCCCATCAGATTTGGACTCAATATTTATGAGAGATTTAATTAGTGATTTGATCACTAATTAACTCAATTTGATTGAGTAATTATTTTTGGATCAAGTTCAATTGAATTAGATTCAGTTGGGTTTGACCTGATTAGGTTAAGAGTTGACCTAATCATCGAGATGGTTTGGTCCCTGATTTGATCAGGGGTTGGGCTTAGTCAATTCCTGATTTGATTAGGATTTTATTAAGTCTAATTAAGTCTAATTAAGTTAGATTTAATTTATTCTAATTGTGCTTAACCTATTTTGATTAGGTTGGTTCAATTAAGATTAAACCACCATTTGAATTTGAATCCCTGTGCCACCTCATATCTCTGCGCCCATTTGAATTCACGAGAAGAAACTTCTCATGAATTTTCTCTCATGCAAAGCCCTTCCCACGCCCACTCTTGTGCACCAATCTTTGGATAAAATTGATTAGTTACCCATTCAAATTCAAAGCGTGTTTGAATTTGAATGGATAACTTATCCCTTGCACCTTCATGCTTATCCATCTTGTGCACCACTTATCTTACACGAGAAAGAGTTTCTTATGAAACCTTTCCACACACAAAGCAGCCACGCACCTTCTCTTCTCATGCCCAAGTGGATAGGGATGAGTTGGTTTGCATTTGAATTCAAATTTGATTTGAATTCAAATGTGTAACCACTTGTCTTTATCCTCTCACGTGGATAAGACACGTTCTACATTATTTTAAAAAGAGGAGAAGGATGGGGCGTGCGTAAAAAATTTTTGAGAGAGAAAGTTAGGCATAAGAAACCCTTGTGCACGAGTAGGAAGTCTAAAACTTTCGAGAGAAAAAGAAAGAAAAGAAAGAAAAGTGGGCACAGGATTTTTCAGTGAGTTCCCTAGGGTTTCAGCCTGGGGTTCGGGAAGTGAGAAGGTGAGCTATGAGTATCTTGAGCCCACCAAATTTTAGGGAGAGATTCATCAATCTCTCAAGCACACTTGCTGATGATCCAAAGCATCCAAAGAGTTGGCAGACATCGATCGAAGGAGTTCGATCAGCATTGGCCATCGAAAGGGCTCTACAACGAGCTAGCACTCGTGAGGAGCCGATCAGATCGAGAGCTTCGTATGGATGATCCACAGAGGCTAGACATACTGTGTGACTATGTTGCAATGATCAGATCCTCCCGATGGTGATCAGATTATGATGATCGACTACCCACACAACGGTATTGTGTTCTGAACACAGAACAGTAAATTATTTACTATTCAAATTTGAATTTTAAATTTAAATGCATGCATGCTATATATCATATTTAGATCTTAGTATAAGGTAAATATATATTAATTAATTAGATTAATTAATTATTTTCACTGTAAAATAATGATTTTAAAAAAGTTTTAAAATTATCATTTTACCCCTGCACTCAAATTTTGCTTCAAATGGTATCAGAGCCAGGTTCTAAGATATGATATATGAATTTGCATGCATAGATTAAGTTGTAATCTAAAAGTTTAAATTTGAAATTTAAAATTTAAAATTTAAATTTTGAATTTTAAAAGTATTTTGAAACTCAAAATTCAAACATTTGAAATTCAAAATTTAAAATTTGAATTTTGAAATTTGAAATTTAAAATTCAAAATTTTAAAATTTAAAATTTGGTTGAAATTTTAAATTTGAAATTCAAAATTTAAAATTTGAAATTTGAAATTCAAAAATTTGAAATTTGAAATTTAAAATTTGTTTGAAATTTAAAATTCAAAATTTAAAATTTGAAATTTGAAATTTAAATTTTGAAATTGATATATTTAGATATACTTGATCCAAGTAGCAAGTAATCTAATTGGGTTGGTTGCCATGGCCGTCCGGTTATAGGAGAAAAGTAGGGTTTAAAGGCTCTCTCCTCCCATTCGATGGGGTCTCCTATGATGGTAGGGGTGCCGCTGCAATTATATCCCATGCAGATGAAGCAGCGAAAGGACTTAATTGTAAAGGTTCAATTATAAAATTTATCATGAATGTGTTAGATTAGATCTAAAGGAATATTCATGATTTATTTTGATTGAGTTATTTTCTGTTATGTAATTAGCAATAGGATTGCTATTTATGAAATGTGCTGATCTATTTGTAAAATGAGTCAACATGTTTGGTGAACAAAAAATAAAATCTTTCAAATTTAAAATTATTTTCAAAAAGCCAAACTCTGACCCATCAGCCCAAATACTTAATTAAAAGAATTAAGTGTTGTCAAGTTGGTCTAGAATTGTGAATTAAGACCTAAGACAATTGCATAAACTTGTGGATCAATGGGTTAGATGGATTAGGTCCATAATTGGGTTAGACCTAAGGTTAGCTTAAAAAAATAGACTAAATTAGAGTAATTGATCAAATCTAATCAAAAGTTGAATTAGATTAGGTCAAGGATACTCTAGACTCAACTCCAATAGTTGTAGTTGAATGGGTCCATGTCTTTAACTAGACCAAGATGGACTTAATTCATGGCTACATGGTGAAATCCTATTTACTAAGTTGATCAAATTAAAACTAATGAACCGGTTGGTGTCTAAGGTAAGTTTGGTAGTTTGACCAGTGGTTCTTAAGTGGGAGCTACTCGCATTGATTTGATCTCTGACGAGTTAATGGCATATCCCCACCACTGATCTCACTTACCTGGCCAACCTGGTGAGTTAGGTTTTGATTAGATCACTTGGTGATTAGGGCTCACCCATGTCATTAGGTAAATCAGTATGACGATTTAGGTGCTCCTAATACTGGCTTTAATTAAATTCTTTTTAATCTGACTTGGTGAAGTCAGTGGGAGGATTGAAATTGGCTGGTTAATTTCTTCTCTTCTATCCTTTAATAAAATCCTCAAAATTATTAGGTCCCTAAAATTATTAAGTTATAGTGATAACTAAGTCATAGCCTCCCATTAAGTGAGTGATAATGAGTCCATTATTTTAATAATCATTGGAGGCCCAAAGGCCTGGTGCTTATTGACTAATGGAATTATCATTCATAATATGATAATTTGGTTTGAGTCTTTCTGATGGTGGTCAGGTTGGCCGGCCAAAGTCGGGCCTGATCATTTATTGGTCCGATTCATCAAATCAAGTCATGTTAATGGTTGGACCTAACCAGATCTTTTCAATGGAGGCCAAAGTCTACTGATTAGGTTCTGGGATAAAATTGATTACTAGAAATTGTTTAGAGAAACAACTGGTTATGAACCTACCCATAGATACACATGGGTTGACCAACCAAAGTTGGGCTCGTGTGTAGTCTGTGTGGATTCTAGTACCCACTAAGGAATTAAAGTAATTTCTCGAATTGGAGGTTGAGGCTACCAGTTCGTAAAAATATTGGGAGAAACTTTAGACTAAAGTCCAAGTCTTTAGTATTAATAATTTATATACTAATAGAAGTCTTATTTTCCTTTATGCAGCTATGGCCACTACCCTGTCACTCTGGTCATTATTAGATAATGACAAGCTCATGGGATCGAATTTTGAAAGCTGGTATTGAAAATTAAAAATCATCCTTGAGCATGAGCGGATCCTTTATATAGTAACGGATCCTGCACCCGAGGAGATAGCCCCGAACATGAGAGGGACGATTCGAGATACTTATCAGAAGTGGCTCAATGACCACACCACTGTTCGGTGCATAATGCTGGCGGCAATGAATGATGAGTTTAGCTGCAGGTTTGAGAATGTCCAACCATAGGAGATGCTTCAAATGTTGAGTGACTCATTTGGCATGCCTGACGATGTTGAAATACATAAAACTAGTTGTGCCATTTTCAATGCTCAAATGAGGGATGGGGCCTCAGTCACTGATCATGTACTGTACATGATCGAAATGATTGAGTGCCTAAGTAAACTAGGCTTTTCCCTGCACGAGCAGCTCGGTAAGGATGTGATCCTTAATTCATTGCCCAAGTCCTTCCTCCCCTTCCTTACTCATTTTCGAATGACAAAGCCTGCAGTGAACTACCACGGCTTGTTGGGGTTGCTGCAGAACTTTGAGAAGGACCACCAGCTCTATAAGGAGTCGATGAATGTTGTGGGAGGGTCTTCTTCTAGTCGTCGACCCTTTAAGAAAGGGAAGAAGAACAAGAAGAAGAAGAACAAGGTGCAGCCGCATGCTGGGATGTTTACACAGGGTTAGACCAAGAAGCGCAAGCCCGACCAGAGCCAGGCGGAGTGCTTTTTTTGCAAGAAGCAGGGGCACTGGAAGAGGAACTATCCTCTATACATTGCCTCCCGGAACCCAAACAAGCCGAAGAAGAAGCAAGGTAATTATATGATAACACCTTGCAACTTTTTTATTTGTGATACTACTGCCTGGGTATTGGATACCGGAAGCTCTTATCATATTTGCAATTCAATGCAGGATCTATAGGTCAGTAGGAGATTTGATGATGGCGAGAGGTTCCTGAACGTTGGAGATGGAAGCAAAGTTCTAGTTCTAGCTTTAGGAATCATGAACCTTGTAATCAATTCTCGTAATATAATTTTGAGTGAACGTCACTATTATCCAAGCTTTTTATTAAATATTATTTCAGTAGGCCTTTTCGCTATGTACAGTTATCAATTTTTAATAAAAGAAAATATTTGCAATATCATTTTGAATGATGTTACAATATTTGTTGGACAACTAGATAATGGAATTTACTTACTGTCACAGCCTGTTAATGTGGTTCAAACCTCCGGTAAACGTCCTAGAATAGATAATATGTCAGAAGTCTACCTTTGGCACTGTAGGCTAGGTCATATCAATAAGAACAAGATAAACAGGTTGGCTCAAGAAGGAATTCTTGAAGTTGGTGATTGTGAATCACTTCCAACCTGTGAGTCCTGTCTTCTAGGGAAGATGACCAAGTCACCTTTTACTGGAAAAGGTGAGCGAGCCAGTGAACTCTTGGATCTAGTACATTCTGATATATGTGGACCCATGAGCTCAAGTACAAGAGGTGGATATTTCTACTTCATAACCTTCACAGACGACCTATCGAGGTATGGGTATGTCTATTTAATGAAGCATAAGTCGGAGTCGTTTGAAATGTTCAAACTATTCTGAAATGAGGTAGAAAAATAAACTGAGAAGTGTATTAAAACTCTTCGATCTGATCGAGGAGGTGAATACCTTTTCAATGAATTTTTGACATATTTATGGGAGAATGGGATTCTCTCTCAGTGGACTCCTCCTGGAACACCACAGCATAATGGTGTGTCTGAAAGGAGGAATCGGACCTTGTTAAACATGGTCCGATCCATGATGGGGTTTGCTAGTCTGTTGATCTCCCTCTGGGGATATGCGCTCGAATAGACTTGTTACCTTCTAAATAGGATTCCGAGTAAGTCTGTAACCAAAATGCCATATGAGTTATGGATAGGACGTAAGCCAGTACTCTCGCACCTTAGGGTTTGGGGGTATCCGATTTATATTAAACGTTTAATTACGGACAAGCTTGGACATAGGTCTGACAAGTGTAATTTCATAGGGTACCCAAAAGAGATCAAAGGGTATTATTTCTACCTAGCTGATGAGCAAAAGGTGTTTGTCAGCCTTAAGGCAATCTTTTTAGAAAAGGATTTCCTTGGTGAAGGGACTGTTGCCTCTAAGGTCGAACTTGAAAAAGTTCGGCAAGTGAAAAAATCGACACAAGTAGCTGAACCTGAATCAGATTTGATTAGATCAGATCCGGAGCCCATTGTTCCTACACCCTTAAGGCGATCTGGTAGAGTACCACGTCAATCGGACAGATATTATGGTTTCTTGGTCCGGGATGACGATCCTATCGAACTTGATGAAAACGATGAGGATCCGATCACCTACATGGATGCAATGCAGAGATCTGACTCTGAGAAATGGCTAGAGGCCATGAAATCTGAAATGAAGTCTATGAAGGTCAACGATGTGTGGACATTGATTGACCCACCTGAAGGAGTAAAACCCATAGGGTGTAAATGGGTCTTCAAGAGGAAGAGGGGCACAGACGGAAAGGTGGAAACCTATAAAGTCTGTCTGGTTGCTAAGGGATATCGTCAACATTATGGTATAGACTATGACGAGACATTTTCTCCTGTGGCAATGCTCAAATCCATTCGGATTATGCTTGCGATAGCTGTCCATCTGGACTATGAAATCTGATAGATGGATGTGAAAACAGCTTTCCTAAACAGAGAACTGGACAAAGAGGTGTATATGATACAACCTGAAGGATTCACATCCACAGATGAGTCTAAGGTGTGTAGGCTACAGAGGTCCATTTATGGACTTAAGCAGGCATCCCGGAGTTGGAACATACGTTTTGATAGGATGATCAAGATGTATGGCTTCGTTAAGAATGGAGAAGAGCCCTGCATTTATAAGTGGGCTAATGGTCCAGTTGTGGTATTTTTTGTATTGTATGTGGATGACATTCTCTTAATCGGGAATGATGTCCCTGCATTACAAGGAATAAAGATTTGACTGTCGTCACAATTCTCCATGAAGGATCTGGGAGAAGCTTCCTACATTCTAGGGATGAGGATCTATAGGGATAGATCTAAAAGGTTGCTTAGCTTATCCCAGTCCACGTACATTGATACTATGCTGAAAAGGTTCAGCATGGAGAATTCCAAGAAAGGCTATCTACCGATAGGCCATGGAATTTCTCTCTCGAAGAGGGATTGTCCGACAACACCTCAAGAGAGAGAGCGTATGGGTAGAATTTTATATGCTTCGACAGTGGAATCTATCATGTATGCCATGACATGTACACAACCAGATGTGGCATACTCACTAGGGGTAGTGAGTAGATACCAATATGATCCAGGGGAGAATCACTGGAAGGTTGTTAAAACCATCCTGAAGTATTTGAGAAATACTAAGGACCAGTGGCTTGTTTATGGTGAATCAGACTTGAGACTTATAGGATTTACAGACTCTAGTTTCCAGTCTGATCACGATGACAGCAAGAGTGTGTCGGGATTTATTTTTACCCTTAATGGTGGGGCTGTCTGCTGGAAAAGTTCCAAGCAGCACACTGTGGCTGATTCAGTTTGCGAGGCAGAATATGTCGCTGCATCAGATGCTGCCAAAGAAGCGGTGTGGCTGAAAAAATTCATCATCGAGCTCGGAGTAGCACCCTCCCTTGCTGGTCTAGTTCTGCTCTACTGTGACAGCTCTGGAGCCATTGCTCAGGCGAAGAAACCAAAGGCACACCAGCGAATGAAGCATATTCTACGCCGCTACCATCTCATTCGGAAAATCGTGGATCGAGGTGACGTCGACCTTCAGAAGATCGACGGGAAGGAGAACCTGACCGACCCATTCACTAAAGCCATTGCAGTGAAAGAGTTCGACGACTTTAAGTCG
The DNA here is from genome assembly GCF_000442705.2 of Elaeis guineensis. Lineage (NCBI taxonomy): Eukaryota > Viridiplantae > Streptophyta > Magnoliopsida > Arecales > Arecaceae > Elaeis > Elaeis guineensis. Next base: position 30,658,156 of record NC_026007.2, read on the forward strand.
AAGATGGGTATTAGATACTGCACCGATTGGCTTTAGGCCAAGTGGGAGATTGTTGGAAATAGTATCCCAAAACCAATTGTCAACCTATTGACGGTTGTGCTTCTTTTGTATTAGTATATAAATTATAAATAAATAAAAATTATTTTGGCATTTTCATCATAAATTATTTCATCTTCTAATGAACTCCTGTGTTGTGGTGAAGTCCTTAGGACTATTTAGACTCGACAAAGGAGGATTTGTCGTTTAGTCCTTAAACCTGTTCGCGATCAAATAATACATTGTTACCAAGGACAACAATGTTTATCGAGCATAGGTCATTGTGTGCTATAAAGGTTGGTTGTCCTCTTAACCAAGGAGTGTGGAGACACTGGTATGGCATACAGGTGAGATGTAAGGGTACATCTGCACTGAACATGACCGACTCCAGAGCTATCTCTGCTGTCAAGATTTGCTTCGATGGGATATGGGTATAAATGTCCCTCCAACCTGAGACCACCACGGCGACTTGCAAGCAACTCACTGCACTTAGGCACTGGACTACCTGAATTTCTAATTCAGTGATGGAAGGATGCTGGGTGTAGTCAAGTACTTACTTGTCGGTGCGTGTGTCAAGATGGGATTGACCACTCTAGTTCAGGAGCTGTGTACAGTCATATTTTAATTTAGTAAAACCTTGGTCAGGGTAGTCCTAGTGAGGAGTCACAGGACTGTTTGAGTTGAGCACGACTCGAATGATCTAATCAGGGTTGACAGTTTAACCCTGAGTCATCCTAAACACAGGGGTCAAAAGGGATGAATTATACAGTAACTATATTCACATAGGTTCTGAGTATTGTGATTGTGACTATTCGATCTATCCGGACGTCGGGTATCATTGCTAGATGGTCACTTCAATTAGTACAGGAATTGGTTCCTGTGCTACCGGCTTAGGTTCGAACCTGCAGGATCACACACATTAGAGGTTCCTATCTGATCTGATGGCTGATGAAGAGTCCTAATGTTCGTGGACTATGAGTCCTATGTGTCTGAGACTCTATGATCGAGAATCAGAATTCTCTGATCACGAGTCTCACACATTTTGGGTATCGGGATCAAGAGTCCCACTAGTTTGGGACTCTTCGATCAAGGTTTCATATTGATGGACTTTGATACCCGATTGCCCATCAAATTTAGACTCAATATTTATGAGAAGTTTAATTAATGATTTAATCACTAATTAACTCAATTTGATTGAGTAATTATTTTTGGATCAAGTTCAATTGAATTGGATTCAGTTGGGTTTGACCCGATTAGGTTAAGAGTTGACCTAATCGTCGAGATGGTTTGGTCCCTGATTTGATCAGGGGTTGGGCTTAATCAATTCTTGATTTGATTAGAATTTTATTGAGTCTAATTAAGCCTAATTAAGTTAGATTTAATTTAGTCTAATTGTGCTTAACCTATTTTGATTAGGTTGGTTTAATTAAGATTAAACCACCATTTGAATTTGAATCCCTGTGCCATCTCATATCTCTGCGCCCATTTGAATTCACGAGAAGAAACTTCTCATGAATTTTCTCTCATGCAAAGCCCTTCCCACGTCCACTCTTGTGCACCAATCTTTGGATAAAACTGATTAGTTACCCATTCAAATTCAAAGCATGTTTGAATTTGAATGGATAACTTATCCCTTGCGCCTTCATGCTTATCCATCTTGTGCGCCACTTATCTTACACGAGAAAGAGTTTCTCATGAAACCTTTCCATGCACAAAGCAGCCACGCACCTTTTCTTCTCATGCCCAAGTGGATAGGGATGAGTTGGTTTGCATTTGAATTCAAATTTGATTTGAATTCAAATGTGTAACCACTTGTCTTTATCCTCTCACGCGGATAAGACACGTTCTACGTTGTTTTAAAAAGAGAAGAAGGATGGGGCATGCGTAGAAATTTTTTGAGAGAGAAAGTGGGGCATGAGGAACCCTTGTGCATGAGTAGAAAGTCTAAAACTTTTGAGAGAAAAAGAAAGAAAAGTGGGTGCAGGGTTTTTCAGTGAGTTCCCTAGGGTTTCAGCCTGGGGTTCGAGAAGTGAGAAGGTGAGCTACGAATGTCGTGAGCCCACCAAATTTTAGGAAGAGATTCATCAACCTCTCAAGCGCACTTGCTAATGATCTAGAATATCTGAGGAGTTGACAGACATCAATCGAAGGAGTTCGATTAGCATCGGCCGTCGAAAGGGCTCTACAATGAGCTAGCACTCGTAAGGAGCCGATCAGATCGGAAGCTTCGTGTGGATGATCTGCAGAGGTCAGACACACTGTGTGGCTATGTTGCGATGATCAGATCCTTTCGACGGTGATCAGATTACAGCGATCGACTACCCGCACAAAGATATTATATTCTGAACACAGAACAGTAAATTGTTTACTGTTCAAATTTGAATTTCAAATTTAAATACATGCATGCTATATATCAGATTTAGATCCTAGTGTAGGATAAATATATATTAATTAATTAAATTAATTAATTATTTTCACTGTAAAATAGTGATTTTGAAAATATTTTAAAATTACCATTTTATCCCTGCACTCAAATTTTGCTTCAGTCTTATCTCCTATTCCTCACTCATTATAGAATGATAAAGCCTGAAGTAAACTACCACGGGTTACTGGGGTTGCTTCAGAACTTTGAGAAGGATCACCAACTCCACAAGGAGTCAGTGAACTTAGTGGGAGGTTCGTCTTCTGGTTCTCGACCCTTAAAGAAAGGGAAGAAGAACAAGAAGAAGAAAGGGAAGAAGGTGCAAGTTCAGGCTGGGACATCAGTGCAGGGCTAGACCAGAAAGATTAGGCCCGATAAGAGTCAAACTGAATGCTTCTTTTGCAAGAAGCGGGGGCACTGAAAGAGGAACTATCTTCAGTACATTGCCTTCCTGGATCCGTACAGACAGAGAAAGAAACAAGTTGTTGCTGGGCAAGATATTTATATGATAACTTCTTGTAATTTCTCTATTTGTGATATAACTGAAGGGTATTGGATACCGATAGCCCTTACCATATTTGCAATTCATTGCAGGGGTTGCAGGTCAGTAAAAGATTCGAGCAAGGTGAGAGGTTCCTGAACGTTGGAGATGGAAGACCAGTTTCAGTTCTAGCATTAAGAATCTTGAAACTTGTATTTGAGTCCCATACTATTATTTTTAATGATTGTCATTTCTATCCCAATTTCTTTTTAAATATTATTTCTGTAGACCTTCTGACCAAAAATGATTATGAAATTTTAATAAAGAAACAAGTTTGTTATATCATTATGAATGGTGTTACTATTTTTTGTGGATATTTGGATAATGATGTGTATATGTTATCATAACCTGTTAACGTAGTCTATTCTACTGGCAAGCACCCTAGATTAGATAGTGTATCAGATATCTACTATGGCACTATAGGCTAGGTCATATAAACAAGAACAAGATAAATAAGTTGACTCAAGAGGGAATCCTCGAAGTCAGTGATTGTGAATCACTTCCAACCTGTGAGTCCTGTCTTCTTGATAAAATGATCAAGTCACCTTTTACTGGAAAAGGTGAGAGAGCTACTGAGCTCTTGGGCCTAGTACATACTGATGTATGCGGGCCCATGAGCACAAGTGCTAGAGGTGGATATTTCTACTTCATCACTTTCACGGATGATTTATCCAGATATGGAAATATCTATCTGATGAAACATAAGTCGGATTCATTTGAAATGTTCAAACGATTCCAAAGTGAAGTAGAAAAATAAACTGGAAAGAGTATTAAAACTTTTTGATCTGATCGAGGAGGAAAATATCTTTCTGGTGAGTTTCTTACATATCTAGGAGAGAATGAGATTCTCTCCCAATAGACTCCTCCAGGAACACCACAGCATAATGGTGTGTCTGAAAGGAGAAATCAGACTCTGTTAGACATGGTCCGATCCGTGATGGGTTTTGTCAGCTTGCCGATATCCTTCTGGGGATATGCATTCGAATCAGCCTGTTATCTGTTAAATAGGGTTCCAAGTAAGTCTGTAATTAAGACTCCATATGAGATATGGACAGGGCGTAAGCCAGCACTTTCACACCTTAGGGTCTGGAGGTGCCCGGCCTATGTCAAATGGTTAGTTACAGATAAACTTGGACCTAGGTCTGATAAATGTACATTCATAGAGTACCCCAAAGAGATCAAAGGATATTTTTTCTATCATGCTGATGAACAAAAGATGTTCGTCAACCTTAAGGTAACTATTTTAGAAAAGAAATTTCTTGGTGAAGGAACCATTGCCTCTAAGGTTGAACTTGATGAAGTTCAACAGGTAGAAGGGCCGACACCAATAGCTGAACCTGAGTCGGATTTGATTAGATCAGATCCGAAGCTCAATGTACCTACACCAGTAAGGCGACCTAGTAGAGTATCGCATTAGCCGAACGAATACTACGGTTCCTTGGTCCAGGATAGTGATCCCATCGAACTCGATGAGAATGATGAGGATCCGATCACCTATATGGATGCAATGCAGAGACCTGATTTCAAGAAATGATTTGAAGCCATGAAATCCGAAATAGAGTCCATGAAGGTCAACGATGTATGGACATTGGTTGACCCACCTGAAGGGGTTAAACCCATTAGGTGTAAATGGGTCTTCAAAAGGAAGAGGGGCACAGACGAAAAGGTGGAGACCTATAAAGCCTGTTTGGTTGCCAAGGAGTATCGTCAACATTATGGTATTGACTATAACGAGACGTTCTCCCTTGTGGCAATGCTCAAATCTATTCGGATAATGCTTGCAATAGCTGTCCATCTAGATTATAAGATCTGGCAGATGGATGTAAAGATAGCTTTCCTGAATGGAGAGCTGACCGAAGAGGTGTATATGATACAACCTGAGGAATTTACATCCACAGATGAGTCCAAGGTATGCAAGCTTCAGAGATCCATTTATGGATTGAAGCAAGCTTCTCGGAGTTGGAACATGCATTTTGATAAGGTGATCAAAATGTATGGCTTCGTTAAGAATGGATAAGAGCCCTACATCTATAAATGAATAAATGGTCTGATTGTGGTATTCCTTATCTTGTACGTGGATGACATTCTCTTAATCAGGAATGACATCCCTGCACTGCAGAGAATAAAAGTTTGGTTGTCATCGCAGTTCTCCATGAAGGACTTGGATGAAGCATCCTGCATCCTACATCCTAGGGATAAAGATCTATAGGGATAGATCTAAAAGGATGCTTGGGTTATCCCAGTCCATGTACATAGACACTGTGTTGAAGAGGTTCAGCATGGAGATTTCACGAAGGGCTATCTATCGATAGGCCATGAAATTTCTCTCTCTAAGAAGGATTGTCCGACAACTCCCGAAGAGAGAGATTGTATGAGTAGAGTCCCATATGCTTCAATCGTGGGATCTATTGTTGGAGCACGATCCCGACTCCTCCCACGGATATTGGGTGCAGTGGAACCAGCAACGAACAAATTTGGAGACTTCTAGACTCGATCGAAGGCCCTTGACGAAATCAGCCAAGTTGCTGTCTTCTTCATCAGCCTTTCGTTCCAGATGAAGAATGCCTCTAAGATCACCTCTAAAAAATTCAAGATCTGGTACCCAACCAGATCAGGCCTAGGCCGAGGTCTTTCAATTCATAGATCTCAAATTGGGATATTCTAGATAGGGAAGAAGGTAGATAGAACCAGACCTTGCAGATCTGTCCTGCTGCAGCCTTTCTTGTAGATCTGTTGATGGAGATCTCACCCGTACCTCAAACGACCTCAGATCAACTCCAGATCTGAGAGAAACTTGTACCAACCTCGTAGCAAGAGATTCTAAATCCTGGACCTGATGTTTGGATGGCTGCAAGAGAGGGAGAGGCAATATGGTTGGCGGCACAAAGGGGGAGGGGCACAAAACCCTAGTGCCTCCCCTACTTTTCCTGCCTTCTATGGACCTGGCGGCAAGAAACCCTAGGGTTTCTTGCTCCTGAGGCATGGAGAATAGCTGAAGAGAGAGGGAGAAGAGAGAGAGAGACTTGGAAGAAAGGATTTTCATATTCTTTGGCTTAATCAAACCTATACAGTGCATGTATATATAAACACAGGGTCAAGTGACCCAAACCCAAAACTTCCTTGACCAACTCTATGGGAGATTAGGTTAACCCAAGCCCATGTACACCCATGACTCGACCTAATCTCATCTATCCTGGGCCCAGACCTAGCCCATAAAGAGTTGGTCCCTTGAGGCCCATATAACCTAGACCTCAAGAACCCGAAAGGCCCACAGCCTTTCAACCTAGGGCCCAACTAGCCCTAGAGCCTCCATGAAGTCCTCATGAATGATGGACCTTGGCCTTAGCCTTGGTCCCCTGGGCTTTGGGTATACCACCTGGATCATAACAATCTCCACCTTGGTGTCCCAAGGCCTCAACCAACTCCACTCTATCCATCAGCCAAATCAGCTCAACACATCTCTGAAAGCTGTCCCATGGAAGTACCTTCGTAAGTGCATCAGCTGGGTTCTCCTTGGTGTGTACCTTTACCAGCTCCACCTCACCATCCTCCACAAGCTCCCTGATCTGATGATACCGAATGTCGATGTGCTTTGTCCTTGCATGATAGACTGAGTTCTGTGCTAATAGAAGTGCACTCTGGCTGTCACAGTGCACTCTAATGGCCTCCTGAGTAAGGCCCATCTCCGTCAACAAATCCTTCAGCCAAATTGCCTCCTTAGCTGCTTCTATCAACCCAATGTACTCCACCTCTATAGTGGATAGGGTCGTGATAGGCTGCAGACTCGATCTCCAAGAAATAGGATCTCCATACAGGCTAAAGATGAAGCCTGTCGTAGACCTCCAGGTATCCACATCTCCACCGAAGTCTTCATCTACATAACCGCCAATCAGCCCCTGAACCTCCCTGGATATGTCAGAGTATCCCACTGCACCTCCTCGCTATTCGTAGCAGATGCCAACTCCAACTGAACCCGTCAAGTATTTGAATATCCACTTCAGAGCTCTCCAGTGCTCCCTGTCAAGCTGCGCCATGAACCTGCTAACCTGACTCACTACATGAGCGAAGTCTGGCCTACAACAGACCATCGCATACATCAAGCTCCCAACTCCTGAAGCATAAGGAACCGTCTCCATCTTCTGAGCCTCCACCTCAGTCTGTGGCGCCATGGTCTTCAAGAGTCTGAAGTGACCGGCAAGTGGCAGCTCTGCCGGCTTTGCTCCCTTCATCCCGAACCTCTCTAAGACCTTCCCTATGTAGCCCCCTTGAGATAGATGCAGCACCCTCCGGGCTCGGTCTCTGAAAATCTCCATGCCTAGGATCTTCCTTGCAGGGCCCAAATCCTTCATCTTAAACTCCCAAGATAAGGATGCCTTCAGATCCTGCATAACCTTCCTACTCTTGCATGCTATAAGCATGTCATTCACATACAAGAGTAGGAACACCCTAAAACCATCCTCAAGAGACTGAACATAAACACAGTGATCAAACTCACATCTGGAAAGTCCAATGCTGCGCACATAGGAGTCGAACCACTTGTACCATTGCCTCGGCAACTGCTTCAGCTCGTATAGCGACTTCTGCAACAAACAAACCTTTCCCTCTGATTGTTATGATCCAGGTGGTGTGCCCAAGGCCCAGGGGACCAAGGCTAAGGCCAAGGTCCATCATTCATGAGGGCTTCATGAACACTCTAGGGCTAGTTGGGCCCTAGGTTGAAAGGCTGTGGGCCTTTCGGGTTCTTGAGGTCTAGGTTATGTAGGCCTCAAGGGACCAACTCTTTATGGGCCAGGTCTGGGCCCAGGATAGGTGAGATTAGGTTGAGTCATGGGTGTACATGGGCTTGGGTTAACCTAATCTTTCATAGAGTTGGTCAAGGGAGTTTTGGGTTTGGGTCACTTGACCCGTTGTTTATATATACATGTACTTGTATAGGTTTGATCAAGCCAAGAAAATAGATGACTCTTTCTCCCAAGTCTCTCTCTCTCTTCTCTCTCTCTCTCCAGCAATCTTCCATGCACCAGGAGCAAGAAACCTTAGGGTTTCTTGCCGCCAGTCCATAAAAGGAAAGAAAGGAAGGGAGGTGCTAGCCCCTTCCCCCTTGCAGCCGCCTACCAAATCTGCTCTCCCCCTCTTGCAGATGCCCAAACACTAGGTCCAGGACCTGAAATCTCTTGAGAAGAGGTTGGTACAAGTCTCTCTCAGATCTAGAGTTGATCTGAGGTCGTTTGAGGTGCGGGTGAGATCTCCATCAACAGATCTACAGAAAGGCTGCAGCAGGATAGATCTACGAGGTCTGTCTCCATCTATCTTTTTTCTTATCTAGAATACCCTGATTCAAGATCTATAAATTGGAGGACCTCGATCCAGGTCTGGTCTGATTGGGTACTAGATCTTGGATTTTTTAGAGGTGGTTTCAAAGGCGTTCTTCATCTGGAACGAAAGGCTGACGAAGAAGACAGCAACCAGGCTGATTTCGTCAAGGGCCTTGGATCGTGTCCAGAAGTCTCCAGATCGATTCATTGCTGGTTCCGCTACACCAAAGGTCCGTGGAAGGAGCCGGGATCATACTCCAATAGTTGGTATTAGAGCCACGATGGTGAGGAAGCGGTTCCAAGCATAAGAAGTTGAAGATCCCAAGTGCTGAAAATTTTTAGCAAGATACCATCAAGGTATATTCTACACTTCTTGAATTTATATTACTTGTTTGGCTTGGAACCAGTCATGGGCAGCAATATGAAGGTCGATTTTGAGAAGTTTGATGGCAAGGAGAATTTTTCCATGTGGAAAATCTGAGTGGAGGATCTTTTGGTGCAAGCAGATCTGGATCAGGCTTTGGATGAGAAGCCTGAGGGAATGACAGATAGATAGTGGGCATCGTTGGAGAAGAAAGCATGCTCGGTGATCAGAGGATGTTTGGCGGATATGGCGTTGTATTCAGTGCTGGAAGAAAAGACCCCGAAGAGCCTTTGGTCGAAGTTGCACACCATGTACATGGGGAAGAATATGTGCAACAAGTTGATGCTGAAGAAGAGGTTGTACAGTCTTCGGATGTAGGAGGGATCTGATGTGATTGGCCACATTCAGAGGTTCGACCAGTTGTGCACAGAGTTGGTGAATATCGGGGTGAAACTGGATGAGGAGGACAAGTCTCTATTGCTTCTATGTTCACTGCCCGGATCATATGATTCTTTGGTGACTACACTGCTCTACGGCAAGGAGACTCTGGACTATGAGGACATGGTCTCGGTGCTAAGGTCAAATGAGCAGAGGAAAAAGTTGACCAGAGATTGGGCTCCCCAGGAGGGTTTGGCAGTAGGGGAGAGGACAGGTAGAGGTAGAGGCAGAAGCAAGTCCAGGGGGCGGTCCAAGTCTAGGAAGGGAAAGAAAGAGGTGAAATGCTTCAAGTGCAATGAGTTCGGGCACTTCAAGCGAGAATGTCCACTATGGAAGAGCAAGAAGGGAGAAAGAAGTGGCTCAGAATCAGTGAGTGCAGTTGCTGGGCAGCAGGTGGAGGATGATCTACTTGTGGTATCAGATGGTCACAGGCATTACACAGAGGAGTGGACACTAGACTCTGTGTGCTCACATCACTACACACCACACAGGTCTTGGTTTGTGACATACACCAAGACAGATGAGGGATCAGTGACTCTAGGCGATAATCATCCTTACAAGGTGGCTAGGATAGGGACAGTCAGGGTGAGGATGTCTGATGGGATTGTGAGGATATTGACAAATGTAAAGCACATCCCAGAGCTGGAAAAGAATCTGGTGTCACTAGGCTACTTGAAGCGCAGTGGATACAGCTTCAGCAGTAGGGCTAGAAGCGGAGTACTGAACATCTCCAATGGAGCTATGGTAGTGATGAGAGGCAGGAGGTTGGACAATAACCTCTATCGCATGGAGGGATCTGTGGTGATCGGAGAGTCTGATGCAACAGCTGCAGCACAGGACCAGCAGGGGACTTACAGGATGTGGCTGATGGAACCAGATCTAGGGTTTCAGGGTTAGATCTTGAAAAAGAGGGTTAGATCTTGAAACTTTTTCAAGATTATACAGCGGAAGACTAAAATAAATCAAAATTTATTTTCTAAGATCAGAAAATCTCTAGATCTAAGATCCTATTACATGATTATTACATGGCATTAAATCAGAAATTAAAATATATAAATATAGCATGAACTACATGTTGATCATATCAACATGTTTCTATACTACATCTAATGTATGTATTAAACAATAGATCAGATCTATTACCTTGCAAGTTAGATGTTCTAACCTTGCTGATCTGGGCTTGAGGATGATGTTGCAAGCTGCACATGCGTCCGGCCTCTAGGAGTCATCCACACGAGCCCACGAATCTCGATCAGAAGTCCTGCTTCAGGAAATCAGCACAGTATGCTAGTACTGTGCTGATCCTTCTTTGATGGTTGATCGGTGCCTCCTTCTTCTTGATTTGGACTCTTCCAAAGATGAAAAGTGGAAGGAGGAGTTTCAGATCTGAGACACTCTCAGGAAACTCAAGATGGAGGGAGGAAAGATATGAAAACAAAAACCCAAGAAGAAGATCCTCTTCTTCTTCACATTTTTCTCTCTAGACACCCAAACTTGCATCTTTTATATATCCATGACCCAAAGGTATTTCTCTTTGATTTTTTGATGGCACAAAGGTATCTCAAATCTCTAATTTCATATTAAATTTCACAAAGAAACTCATCTTATATAGAGAGATATGATAGAGTCCTTGTCTAGGTCAAACACCTAGTCAAGGCTTATCCAAACATGGCAAGTTAAGGGACGCCCAACTCTTGAGCACCTCCTTCATATTTTCATGTATGGATTAACAGAAAAGGGTGCACAATGTATACCCTAAAATCCACAAAAATTCCAAAAAAAAATTGGATAAATTTGGTGCAAAATTGAAAGAGTTTTGGATTTCTAAAACTCTATCTCATAGAATTCGAAATCCAAACTTATTCCTTTTAGATTTGATCCAAACCACTTTCCATGTAAGAAAGAAGAGAGGAGATCTTTTGTGAACATGGGAGAGATCTGAGAGAGGGCTTTTGTCACACAAAATAAGTGGAGATTGGTGTTGAATAAGAGAGAGGGCATGGAGAAGGCTTATGTGGCGCAAGGTGGAATCCTAGTCTTACTAGGATGCTGTCTTATGACTTGTTTTAATTTGGTTTCCCAAACCAAATCAAATCAAGATTAGATCAACCCAATTAAAATAGGTCTTAACCCAATTAAGAACCTAATTTAATCAGATTAAATTAGATTTAAATCTGATTTAATTTTCTAATCAAATTAGAAATTAGATTGACCCAAGTCCTAGTTGAACTAGGACTAGTTTTTCCTTGCACTTGGCTTATCCAATAAACCAATTGGACTTGATCCAATCAAGCCCAAAATAAATCTAATTAAATCATATTTAATTAGACTTAATCTCAACCCATTGGCTTAATCAAATTAAGCCAATTAGCAATCGAATTGCTAATCGATCCTTCTGCAACACTTGCACTGGGTTAAATGTCAATCGTATTGATCATTTAACCCTAGAATGATTCTTAATCGTTGATCAACCATATGATCGGATCATGAACTCTAATGTGTGTGACCTCATAGGTCTGAACCTAAGCCGGTAGTATAGGAATAAATTCTTATACCAATCGAAGTGACCATCTAGCAATGGTACCCGACGACCGGATAGGTCGAATGTGTAGAACAACATCCTTAGAACCCATACGGATATAGTTTTCATATAATTCATCCCCTTGACCAAAATGATCATAGGAAACCTCAGAGTTCAACTGTCAACTCTGATCAGATTGTCCACATTGTATTTCAAAATATCAAATCCATCTAATGGATTACCCTGGCCAAGGTTTTGCTAAATTGAAATACAGTGACTCATTCTTCTCCAACTCTTGGAGTGGTCAATCCCATCTCGATCACACTCTGACTTCGCAAGTACTTGACTGTGCCCAGAAGCCTTCCATCCCTGAATTAGAAATTCAGTTAGTCCAGTACCAAAGCACAGTGAGTTGCTTGCAAGTCACTGAGGCGATCTCAGGTCTAAGGGACACTTATACCTATATCCCATCAGAGATATTCTCGACAGTAGAATACTCTGGAGTTGGTCACGTTCAATGATGATGTACCCTTACATTTCACCTGTATGCTATACCAGTGTCTCCACACTCCTTGGTTAAGAGGACAACCAACCCATATGGCCTACAGCGACCTATGCTCGATAGAAGCTGTCGTCCTTATTAACAGCCTATCATTTGATCGTGAACAGTTTTAAGGACTAATCGATAAATCCTCTCTTTATCGAACCTAAATAGTCCTAAGGACTTCATCATAACAACGGAGTTCATTAGAAGATGAAAGCTTATGATGAAGATGCCAAATATATTTTATTTATTAACAAATCAATTACAATACTTGGTTGCTCAACCGTCAACAGCTTGACGATTGGCTTTTTGGGACACATTTTCCAACAACTCCCACTTGTCCTAAAGCCACTTGGCATAGTATCTAATACCCATCTTCGACTTGTGGTTGTCGAACTCCTTTATTGCCAGGGCTTTAGTGAAGGGGTCGGTCAGGTTCTCCTTTCCGTCGATCTTCTGAAGGTCGACGTCACCTCGATCCACGATCTCTCAGACCAGATGAAAGCGGTGCAAGATGTGCTTCATCCGCTGATGTGTTTTGAGTTCCTTCACCTGAGCTATGGCACCAGTGCTGTCGCAGTAGAGCAGGACTGGACCATCGAGGGAGGGTGCTACTCCGAGCTCAGTGATGGATTTTCTCAGCCACACAGCTTCATTCGCGGCATCTGATGCTGCGATATACTGCGCTTCACAAATAGAGTCTGCCACAGTATGCTGCTTGGAACTCTTCCAGTAGATGGCTCCACCATTCAGAGTAAAGATATAACCCGACACAATCCTGCTGTCATCATGGTCAGATTGGAAGCTGGAGTCTGTGAACCCCACAAGTTTCAGATCTGACTCGCCATAAACCAACCATTGGTCCTTAGTATTTCTCAAATATTTAAGGATGGCTTTAACCACTTTCCAGTGGTTTTCTCCAGGATCAGATTGGTATCTACTCACTACTCCTAGTGAGTATGCCACATCTGGTCTTGTACATGTCATGGCGTACATGATAGATCCCACGGCTGAAGCATATGGGACTCTACTCATACGCTCTCTCTCTTCAGGAGTTGTCGGACAATCCTTCTTAGAGAGAGAAATTCCTTGGCCTATCGGTAGATAGCCCTTCTTGGAATTCTCCATGCTGAACCTCTTCAGTACAGTGTCTATGTACATGGACTGGGATAATCCAAGCATCCTTTTAGATCTATCCCTATAGATCTTCATCCCTAGGATGTAGGATGCTTCACCCAAGTCCTTCATGGAGAACTGTGATGACAACCAAACTTTTATTTCCTGTAGTGCGGGGATGTCATTTCCGATTAAGAGAATGTCATCCACGTACAAGACAAGAAATACCACAACTAGACCATTTGCCCATTTATAGATGCAGGGCTCTTCTCCATTCTTAATGAAGCCATACGTTTTGATCACCTTATCAAAATGCATGTTCCAACTCCGAGAAGCTTGCTTCAGTCCATAAATGGATCTCTGAAGCTTGCACACCTTGGACTCATCTGTGGATGTAAACCCTTCAGGTTGTATCATATACACCTCTTCAGTCAACTCTCCATTCAGGAAAGCTGTCTTTACATCCATCTGTCAGATCTCATAATCCAGATGGGCAGCTATTGCAAGCATTATCCGAATAGATTTGAGCATTACCACAGGGGAAAACATCTCGTCATAGTCAATACCATAACGTTGACGATACCCCTTGGCAACCAGACGGGCTTTATAGGTCTCTACCTTTCCGTCTGCGCCCCTCTTCCTTTTGAAGACCCATTTACACCCAATGGGTTTAACCCCTTCAGGTGGGTCAACCAATGTCCATACATCGTTGACCTTCATGGACTCCATTTCGGATTTCATGGCTTCAAGCCATTTCTCAGAATCAGGTCTCTGCATAGCATCCATATAGGTGATTGGATCCTCATTATTCTCATCAAGTTCGATGGGATCACCGTCCCAGACCAAGAAACCGTAGTATCTGTCCAGCTGACGCGGTACTCTACCGGATCGCCTTAATGGTGCAGGTATATTGAGCTCCGGATCTGATCTAATCATATTCGACTCAGGTTCAGCTATTGGTGTCGGTCCTTCTACCTGTTGAACTTCATCAAGTTCAACTTTAGAGGCAACGGTTCCTTCACCAAGGAACTCCTTTTCTAAAAAGATTGCCTTAAGGCTGACGAACACCTTTTGTTCATCAGTATGGTAGAAAAAATATCCTTTTGTCTCTTTGGGGTACCCTATGAATGAGAATTTGTCAGACCTAGGTCCAAATTTGTCTGTGACTAATCGTTTGACATAGGCCGGGCACCCCAGACCCTAAGGTGTGAAAGTACTGGCTTACGCCTGTCCATATCTCATATGGAGTCTTAATTACAGACTTACTTGGAACCCTATTTAACAGATAACAGGTCGATTCGAGTGCATATCCCCAGAAGGATATCGGCAAGCTAGCAAAACCCATCATGGATCGGACCATGTCTAACAGAGTCCGATTCTTCCTTTCAGACACACCATTATGCTGTGGTGTTTCTGGAGGAGTCCATTGGGAGAGAATCCCATTCTCTCCTAGATATGTGAGAAATTCACTAGAAAGGTACTCTCCTCCTCGATCAGATCGAAGAATTTTAATACTCTTCCCAGTTTATTTTTCTACTTCATTTCGAAATCGTTTGAACATTTCAAATGAATCCGACTTATGTTTCATCAGATAGACATATCCATATCTGGATAGGTCATCCATGAAAGTTATGAAGTAGAAATATCCACCTCTAGCACTTGTGCTCATGGGCCTGCATACATCAGTATGTACTAGGCCCAAGAGCTCAGTAGCTCTCTCACCTTTTTCAGTAAAAGGTGACTTGGTCATTTTACCAAGAAGACAGGACTCACAGGTTGGAAGTGATTCACAATCACTAACTTCGAGGATTCCCTCTTGAGTCAACCTATTTATTCTATTCTTGTTTATATGACCTAGCCTACAGTGCCATAAGTAGATATCTGACACACTATCTAATCTAGGGTGCTTGCCAGTTGAATAGACTCTTATCAGGCTTGATCTTTTTGGTCTGACTCTGCACAGATGTCCCAGCCTGAACTTGCATCTTCTTGACTTTCTTCTTCTTGTTCTTCTTCCCTTTCTCAAAGGGTCGAGAACCAGAAGACGAACCTCCCACTGAGTTCACCGACTCCTTGAGGAGTTGGGGATCCTTCTCAAAGTTCTGAAGTAACCCCAGTAATCCGTGGTAGTTTACTTCAGGCTTTGTCATTCTATAATGAGTGAGGAATGGGAGATAAGACTTGGGCAGCGAGTTCAGTATTGCATCTTTCCCAAGCTGCTCATGCAAGGGAAAGCCGAGCTTGCTCAATCGTTCCATCAGCTCGATCATGTACAATACATGATCAGTGACAGAGGCACCATCCCATATTTTGGCGTTGAAGATGGCACAACTAGTCTTGTGCCTCTCCACGTCATCGGGTGTGCCAAAGGCATCCTCCAACACTTGAAGCATGTCCTTTGGCTGAGCCGTCTCGAATCTGCGACTGAATTCGTCGCTCATAGCAGCCAGCATGATACAGCACACCGTGGTCCGATCACTGAGCCACTTCTGGTAAGTGTCTCTGACTATTCCATGTGCATTGACAGCTGGCTCCTCAGGTGCAGGATCCATTATCACATATAGGATCCGTTCATGCTCCAGGACTATCTTCAACTTTCGGTACCAGCTACCGAAATTGGGTCCCACCAACTTATCATTGTCCAACAATGATCGGAGTGATAGGGAAGTGGCCATATTTGCACAAAGGAGAACCATAACCTAATTAGTAATTGATTCATTAAACCTAAAGATTTGAACTTTAATCAAAAGGTTTCTCCCACTATTTTATTCAAATTGATAGCCTCTACCTCCAATTCGAGGAATTACCCTAATTTCTTAGCGGGTACTAGAATCCACTTAGACTGCACACAAGCCCAACTTTGGTTAGCCAACCCATGTACATCTAAGGGTAGATTCATAACCAATTATTTCTTTAAACAATTTTTAGTAATTTTAATTTTGCCCCAGAAACCTAATCAGTAGGCTTTGGCCTCCACTGTAAGGATCCAGTTAGGTCCAACCATTAACATGATCATACTTGGTGTATCTAACCAACGAATGATTAAGCCCAACTTTGGTTGGCTCACCTAACCACCATTAGAGAGATACTTCCAAGTCGTCATATGATGAGTGATAATTCCATTAGTCAACAAGCACCAGGCCTTTGGGTCTGCAATGATTATTGAGTTAATGGACTCATTATCAAACACCTTAATGGGAGGCTATGACTCAGTTATCTTCATAACTTTATCATTTTAAGGACCTAATAATTTTAGAGGATTTAAATAATATAGAGAATAAAGTCAGATGAACCAGCTTATCATGATCCTCCCACTGGCTTCACCAAGTCAGCTTAAGGGAGACCAGGGCTGGTCTAGGAGCACCTAAATCAGTCACACTGATTTACCTAGCTGACATGGGTCAGCTCGAATAGTCAAGTGATCCGATCAAAACATAATTTCACCAAGAGGCCAGGTAAGTTCGATCAGTGAGAGGGTCTGCCAAAGCTTGCCTTAGACACCATCAGAAATGGTCAGGTAAGCGGGCTCCCAATTAAAAACCACCGGTCTGGTTTACCTTAGACACCAACTGGTTTAATTAGTTTCGATTAGATCAACCTAACAGTTCGTACTAGACCGCTTAGCCAAGAATCAAGTCTATTTGGTTCTCATTAAAGACATGGACTTGACCAACTACAACTATTGTAATTGATGTAGAGAATCCTTGACCTAATCTAAGACAACAATTGATTAGATTTAGTCAATTCTCTAATTAAGTCCATCTTCAATCTAACCATAGGTCTAACCCAATTAATGGACCTAATTTTTGCTAACCCATTAACCCAATGTGTTATGGTTTGTGTCTTAGGTTCTTCAATTCACAATCCTAGAACCTAATCAAACAACTTCTTAATTCTTAATTAAGTTTTGGGCTGAGGGTTGGGTTTGGCTTTTCAAAAAATAATTTTTATATTTGTAAAATAATTTTACAATATGATTCTACCAACCATATTGCATGTTTGATTCATAATCAAGATGCAAGTGAAATAAACATGAAACTACTTTAGATCTTATCTAAACAGGTTCATGTAATTGAAACAATTTCAACTTTAAACAATTTCTTTGCACAAAAAATATTAACAAAGAGATCTTATTTTAGATTTAAATACCTTTTAAATCTAATAAATTATAAATTTAATCTAGATCATATCTAACAAATTTATGATTAAAGATAGATCTACACAAACTAGGACAACCTTTGCACTGTAAGGGGTAAACCTTACAGCAGGACAACCTTGCAGTTCGTGATTGATCTAAAATTTTAATTTTAGATTTAATAATCAGATTATAAATTAGATCTAATTTAAAAAATAATCTAAGCACGTATAAATAATTATGTAATAAAGAACCTAGGCTCTGATACCAATTGAAGGAACCAGATCTAGGGTTTCAGGGTTAGATCTTGAAAAAGAGGGTTAGATCTTGAAACTTTTTCAAGATCATACAGCGGAAGACTAAAATAAATCAAAATTTATTTTTTAAGATCAAAAAATCTCTAGACCTAAGATCCTATTACATGATTATTACATAGAATTAAATTAAAAATTAAAATATATAAATATAGCATGAACTACATGTTGATCATATCAACATGTTTCTATACTACATCTAATGTATGTATTAAACAATAGATCAGATCTATTACCTTGCAAGTTAGACGTTCTAACCTTGCTGATCTGGGCTTGAGGATGATGTTGCAAGCCGCACACGCATCCGGCCTCTAGGAGTCATCCACACGAGCCCACGAATCTCGATCAGAAGTCCTGCTTCAGGAAATCAGCACAGTATGCTAGTACTGCGCTGATCCTTCTTTGATGGTTGATCAGGTGCCTCCTTCTTCTTGATTTGGACTCTTCCAAAGATGAAAAGTGGAAAGAAGAGTTTCAGATCTGAGACACTCTCAGAAAACTCAAGATGGAGGGAGGAAAGATATGAAAACAAAAACCCAAGAAGAAGACCCTCTTCTTCTTCACATTTTTTTCTCTAGACACCCAAACTTGCATCTTTTATATCTCTACGACCCAAAGGTATTTCTCTCTAATTTTTGGATGGCACAAAGGTCTCTAAAATTTCTAATTTTACCTTAAATTTTATGAAGAAACTCATCTTATATAGAGAGATATGATAGAGTCCTTGTCTAGGTCAAACACCTAGTCAAGGCTTATCCAAACATGGCAAGTTAAGGGACGCCCAACTCTTGAGCACCTCCTTCATATTTTTGTATATGGATCAATAAAAAAGGGTGCACAATGTATACCCTAAAAGCTACAAAAATTCCAAAAAAAATTTGGATAAATTCGGTGCAAAATTGAAAGAGTTTTGGATTTCTAAAACTCTATCTCATAGAATTCGAAATCCAAACTTTTTCCTTTTAGATTTGATCCAAACCACCTTCCATGTAAGAAAGAAGAGAGGAGACCTTTTGTGAACGTGGGAGAGATCTGAGAGAGGGCTTTTGTCACACAAAATAAGTGGAGATTGATGTTGAATAAGAGAGAGGGCATGGAGAAGGCTTATGTGGCGCAAGGTGGAATCCTAGTCTTACTAGGATTCTGTCTTATGACTTGTTTTAATTTGGTTTTTCAAACCAAATCAAATCAAGATTAGATCAACCCAATTAAAATAGATCTTAACCCAATTAAGAACCTAATTTAATCAGATTAAATTAGATTTAAATCTGATTTAATTTTTTAATCAAATTAGAAATTAGATTGACCCAAGTCCTAGTTGAACTAGGACTAGTTTTTCCTTGCACTTGGCTTATCCAATAAACCAATTGGACTTGATCCAATCAAGCCCAAAATAAATCTAATTAAATTATATTTAATTAGACTGAATCTCAGCCCATTGGCTTAATCAAATTAAGCCAATTAGCAATCGAATTACTAATCGATCCTCCTGCAACACTTGCACTGGGTTAAATGTCAATCGTATTGATCATTTAACCCTAGAACGATTCTTAATCGTTGATCAACCATCTGATCGGATCATGAACTCTAATGTGTGTGACCTCATAGGTCCGAACCTAAGCCGGTAGTATAGGAATAAATTCTTATACCAATTGAAGTGACCATCTAGCAATGGTACCCGACGACCGGATAGGTCGAATGTGTAGAACAACATCCTTAGAACCCATGCGGATATAGTTTTCATATAATTCATCCCCTTGACCAAAATGATCATAGGACATCTCAGAGTTCAACTGTCAACTCTGATCAGGTTGTCCACATTGTATTTCAAAATATCAAATCCATCTAATGGATTACCCTGGCCAAGGTTTTGCTAAATTGAAATACAGCGACTCATTCTTCTCCAACTCTTGGAGTGATCAATCCCATCTCGATCACACTCTGACTTTGCAAGTACTTGACTGTGCCCAGAAGCCTTCCATCTCTGAATTAAAAATTTAGTTAGTCTAGTACCAAAGCACAGTGAGTTGCTTGCAAGTCACTGAGGCGATCTCAAGTCTAAGGGACACTTATACCTACATCCCATCAGAGATATTCTCGACAGTAGAATACTCTGGAGTTGGTCACGTTCAATGATGATGTACCCTTACATCTCACCTGTATGCCATACCAGTGTCTTCACACTCCTTGATTAAGAGGACAACCAACCCATATGGCCTACAGCGACCTATGCTCGATAGAAGCTGTCGTCCTTATTAACAGCCTATCATTTGGTCGTGAACAGTTTTAAGGACTAATCGATAAATTCTCTCTTTATCGAACCTAAATAGTCCTAAGGACTTCATCATAACAACGGAGTTTATTAGAAGATGATAGCTTATGATGAAGATGCCAAATATATTTTATTTATTAACAAATCAATTACAATACTTGGTTGCTCAACCGTCAATAGCTTGACGATTGGCTTTTTGGGACACATTTCCCAACAGTGGCACTACCGCCTAGGCCACATGGGTGACAGAGGGCTGAGGGAGTTGAGCAGGAGATGACTCATCTCTGATCTAGAAGATGGTGCTACAGGGGAGATCTGTGAGCCTTGCCAGATGGGAAAGCAGAGAAGAGTTCAGTTCACCATCAGT
Organism: Elaeis guineensis; assembly: GCF_000442705.2. Lineage (NCBI taxonomy): Eukaryota > Viridiplantae > Streptophyta > Magnoliopsida > Arecales > Arecaceae > Elaeis > Elaeis guineensis. Next base: position 30,678,541 of record NC_026007.2, read on the forward strand.
ACAGCCCGGAGTGCAGCCCCTCTGGAGTTAGTACACCCGGATGTGTGGGGACCAGCCCCAATTTTAGCTAGGAATGGGGCCAGATACTTCATGACCCTGATTGATGATTTCTCAAGGAAACTCTAGATTTACTTCATGAGAGAAAAGTCAGAGGTCTTCACCCAGTTCAAGATCTGGAGAGCGGAGGTGGAGAAGGAGCAGGGGAGGAGCGTGAAGTGTCTGAGGTCAGACAATGGTGGGGAGTACACCAGTAGAGAGTTCCAAGATTACTGTGAGTGAGGGATCAGGAGATACTTCTCAGTTAAGGGGACTCCACAGCAGAATGGGGTGGCCGAGAGGATGAACAGAACATTTTTGGAAAAGGCACGATGCATGAGGCTGTAGGCAGGGCTTCCAAAGGCGTTCTGGGTTGACACAGTTGACGCAGTGGGTTACTTGGTCAATCGGTCACCTCACATCAGGTTGGATGGCAGGCTTCCAGAGGAGGTGTGGTCTGGGAGGATAGTTGGGCTAGGCCATCTACGGGTATTTGGGTGCACGGCCTATGTGCACATTGGACCTGGTGAGCGGAGCAAGCTAGACGCCAGATCACGCAAGGCGGTGTTTCTAGGCTATCCATGAGGAGTCAAGGGATACAGGCTGTGGGATCCCTTGAAAAATAAGGTCATCATTAGTCGGGATGTGACTTTTGATGAGAAGTCAATCCTACGGAGGCGAGCAGGCATGGAAGAGCAGCAGGAGAAGGAGGAGGTCCAGTAGGGCGCTGCTGGACAGCTTACCTCTTTTATTTTGCCTCTTGCAGGTACTACGGGAGGACATGTCATTCAGGTGGAGAACCTACCTAAGGTATCTCCATAGGTGGAGAGGACTCGGATGGATGATCGAGGTGGAGAGGTCCAGTAGGAGCGAGCTGGATCGAGGACTGATATCGATGTTGCCCTACATAAGCCCAAGAGGACCATCAGGCAACCAGACCGATATGGCTTCGAGGAGATGCTGTCATATGCCCTGGTGATAGTGAATGGAGATCCATATACATATCAGGAGGCTATTGAGAGCTAGGACAGAGAATGGTGGGTCCAAACGATGTCCGAGGAGATGCAGTCTCTCCACCAGAATCAGACGTGGCGATTGGTGCAGTTGCCACAGGGGAAGAGGCCCATTAGCTGCAAATGGGTCTACAGTCGTAAGGACAGAGTGAAGCTGGTTGAGACCTTGGGACACCAAGGTGGAGATTGTTATGATCCAGGTGCTGTGCCCAAGGCCCAGGGGACCAAGGCTAAGGCCAAGGTCCATCATTCATGAGGGCTTCATGGAGACTCTAGGGCTAGTTGGGCCCTAGGTTGAAAGGCTGTGGGCCTTTCGGATTCTTGAGGTCTAGGTTATGTAGGCCTCAAGGGACCAACTCTTTATGGGCCAGGTCTAGGCCCAGGATATGTGAGATTAGGTCGAGTCATGGGTGTACATGGGCTTGGGTTAACCTAATCTCCCATAGAGTTGGTCAAGGGAGTTTTGGGTTTGGATCACTTGACCCGATGTTTATATATACATGTACTTGTATAGGTTTGATCAAGCCAAGAAAATAGACGACTCTTTCTCCCAAGTCTCTCTCTCTCTCTTCTCCCTCTCTCTCCAGCAATCTTCCATGCACCAGGAGCAAGAAACCCTAGGGTTTCTTGCCGCCAGTCCATAAAAGGAAAGAAAGGAAGGGAGGCGCTAGCCCCTTCCCCCTTGCAGCCGCCTACCAGATCTGCTCTCCCCCTCTTGCAGGTGCCCAAACACCAAGTCCAGGACCTAGAATCTCTTGAGAAGAGGTTGGTACAAGTCCTTCTTAGATCTGGAGTTGATCTGAGGTCGTTTGAGGTGCAGGTGAGATCTCCATCAACAGATCTACAAAAAGGCTGCAGCAGGACAGATCTGCGAGGTCTGTCTCCATCTATCTTCTTCCCCATCTAGAATACCCTGATTCAAGATCTACAAATTGGAGAACCTTGATCCAGGTCTGTTCTAGTTGGGTACCAGATCTTGAATTTTTTAGAGATGGTTTTAAAGGTGTTCTTCATCTGGAATGAAAGGCTCACGAAGAAGACAGCAACCAGGCTGATTTCGTCAAGGGCCTTGGATCGTGTCCAGAAGTCTCCAGATCGATTCGTTGCTGGTTCCGCTACACCAAAGGTCCGTGGGAGGAGCCAGGATCATGCTCTAACACTGATCTTGGATCCCTGAAACTGGGTGGCTGCTCCATGTAAATCCTCTCCTCCAAATGCCCATGGAGGATCGCCGTCTTGACATCCATCTGCTCTAGCTCTAAATCTTAAGCTGCTATAATGCTCAGTAATACTCTAATGGAAGTATGTCTGATGACGGGAGAGAAGACCTCGCTAAAGTCGATGCCTTCCTTCTGGGAGTATCCCTTGGCCACTAACCTCGCCTTGAATCTGATACCTCCTTGCTCTGAAGGCCCTTCCTTGCGACTGTAGATCCATTTGCAGTCAATGGGCCTCTTCTCCTGTGGCAACTGCACCAATCGCCACGTCTGATTCTGGTGGAGAGACTGCATCTCTTCGGACATCATCTGGACCTACCGCTCTCTGTCCTAGCTCTCAATAGCCTCCTGATACGTATATGGGTCTCCATTCGCTGTCACCAGGGCATATGACAGCATCTCCTCGAAGCCATATCGGTCCGGCTGCCTGATGGTCCTCTTGGGCTTGTGTAGGGCAATACCGATATCAGTCCTCGATCCAGCTCGCTCCTACTGGACCTCTCCACCTCGATCATCCATTCGAGTCCTCTCCACTTGTGGAGACACCTTAGGTAGGTTCTCCACCTGAATGTCATGTCCTCCCGTAGCACCTGCAAGAGGCAAAATCAAAGAGGTAAGTTGTCCAGCAGTGCCCTACTAGACCTCCTCCTACTCCTGCTGCTCCTCCATGCCTGCTCACCTCCGTAGGACTGACTCCTCATCAAAAGTCACATCCCGACTAATGATGACCTTCTTTTCCAAGGGATCCCACAGCTTGTGTCCCTTAACTCCTCGCGGATAGCCTAGAAACACCATCTTACGTGATCTGGCATCTAGCTTGCTCCGCTCACCAGCTCCAATGTGCACATAGGTCGTGCACCCTGTTGCTTCTTAGATTGATTTTGATGATTACAAAGCAGTTAAAGGAGTACTAATGATTTTCACTTAAAAAAGATTTATTGCTTTTCAGGGGCAAAATTATAATTTTATCAAAACTCTGATTTGAAAGCATCAAATGATAGAACAAAAGATTTGTGATCCATTGGTAAAAATTTTATTATTTTTGGACTTGTATTTTGAAAGATATGCATATTTGAAAATCATGAGTCGATCGATGAGTCAACTCATGGCACCATGAGATGACTGGCACGCTGAAATTTCTAGCCGGCACAGACTTGGCACATCCTGTGAGTCGACCCATGAGTCGACCCATGAGTCGACCTCTGTGGGTTTTAAGCCAGTTTTACAGAACCTTGCCTCCCGTTCAATTCTCTGATGTTTTTCCACAGAGGTCGACCCATGAGTCGACCCCCAGGCATGAGTCGACCCATGAGTCGACCCCTGTGATGGGATTTTTTTGCAACGGCTAGTTTTTAACCCATTTTAAGTGCTTTTAATGCTCATTTATTGTGGTCTAACGGTTCTTTTTCAGCCTAGAATGTTTTCCACTATTTCTTAAAGCTATAAAAGGGACAAAAAGGTGGAAATCAAGAAGAAAAAAAGAGAGAAGAATCAAGAAGAGAGATTTTGAAAAAGAGATTTCAAGCAAACTTTTCAGCCCTAAGCAAAAGCTCACTCAAAGCATTCAAGAAGCCTTTGATCCAAGCTCACCAACTCCTCAAGTGCACATTCTAGTCTCCAACCACCTTGAGGAAATCAAAAAGGGTCTTCTTCTTCTTGAGTAAAGAGTATTTAAAGTCTCATACGCTCATTAAAGGAGCTTTCTTTGTGCTTACTTGTGCTATTCATTGTTATACTTTGTTTGAGTTATTGTTTTTGTTTTGGAAGGGTTCCAAAATAAGGGAAGGTTGATCCGAACCTTGAATCGGAGTGTATAGGGTTGGCTTGTACCTGAGAAATAAGTGGACTAGCTTAGAATAGCTAGAGTCGGAGTTTCCGACGTTTGTATTCGGGTTGAATACAAGATTAGTGGATTGAAATTCTCAAGTAGGAGCTTGAAGAGTGGATGTAGGTGCAAGGTTGGCACCGAACCACTATAAATCTTTTTGTTTGTGGTGTGCCTAATTGCTCTTCTTTAACTCTTCATTATTCTCTTGCATTCTAGCTTTTAGCCATTAGCCTTGAATTAATTTTACTCTCCCTGTTTATTTAGCTTTTGTCAAATATTTTTCATAAGTCATAAGTTAAGCTTAAAATTTTTAGAAACCCAATTCACCCCCCCCTCTTGGGTTGCATAGCTGGGCAACACACCCAAATACCCGTAGATGGCCCAGCCCAACTGTCCTCCCAGACCACACCTCCTCTGGAAGCCTGCCATCCAACCTGGTGTGAGGTGACCGATTGACCAAGTAACCTGCTGCATCAACTGTGTCAACCCATAACGCCTTTGGAAGCTCTGCCTGCAGCCTCATGCATCGTGCCTTTTCCAGAAGTATTCTGTTCATCCTCTCGGCCACCCCATTCTGCTGTGGAGTCCCCTTAACTGAGAAGTGTCTCTTGATCCCACACTCCTCACAGTAGTCCTGAAACTCTCTGCTGGTGTACTCCCCACCATTGTCTGACCTCAGACACTTCACGCTCCTCCCCTGCTCCTTCTCCACCTCAGCTCTCCAGATCTTGAACTTGGTGAAGACCTCTGACTTCTCTCTCATGAAGTAAATCCAGAGTTTCCTTGAGAAATCATCAATCAGGGTCATGAAGTATCTGGCCCCATTCCTAGCTAAAACTGGGGCTGGTCCCCATACATCCGTGTGTACTAACTCCAGAGGGGCTGCACTGCGGGTTGTACTGATGTTGAACTAAACTCTCCTCTGCTTTCCCATCTGGTAAAGCTCACAGATCTCTCCTATAGCACCATCCTCCAGATCAGAGATGAGTCCTCTCCTGCTCAACTCCCTCAGCCCCTTGTCACCCATGTGGCCTAGGCGGTAATGCCACATCCTGTAAGCCCCCTGCTGGTCCTGTGCTGCAGCTGCTGCATCAGACTCTCCGATCACCACAGATCCCTCCATGCGATAGAGATTATTGTCCAACCTCCTGCCTCTCATCACCACCATAGCTCCATTGGAGATGTTTAATACTCCACTTCTAGCCCTACTGCTGAAGTTGTATCCACTGCGCTCCAAGTAGCTTAGTGACACCAGATTCTTTTCCAGCTCTGGGACGTGCTTTACATTTGTCAATGTCCTCACAATCCCATCAAACATCCTCACCCTGACTGTCCCTATCCCAGCCACATTGCAAGGATGATTGTCGTCTAGAGTCACTGATCCCTCATCTGTCTTGGTGTATGTCGCAAACCAAGACCTGTGTGGTGTGTAGTGATGTGAGCATGCAGAGTCTAGTGTCCACTCCTCTGTGTAATGCCTGTAACCATCTGATACCAAAAGTAGATCATCATCCACCTGCTGCCCAGCAACTGCACTCACTGATTCTGAGCCACTTCTTTCTCCCTTCTTGCTCTTCCATAGTGGACATTCTCGCTTGAAGTGCCCGAACTTGTTGCACTTGAAGCATTTCATCTCTTTCTTTCCCTTCCTGGACTTGGACCGCCCTCTGGACTTGCTTCTGCCTCTGCCTCTACCTGTCCTCTCCCCTACTGCCAAACCCTCCTGGGGACCCCGATCTCTAGTCAACTTTTTCCTTTGCTCATTAGACCTCAGCATCGAGACCATGTCCTCATATTCCAGAGTCTCCTTGCTGTAAAGCAGTGTAGTCACCAAAGAGTCATATGATCCTGGCAGCGAACACAAAAGCAACAAGGACTTGTCCTCCTCATCTAGCTTCACCTTGATATTCATCAACTCCATGCACAACTGGTCGAACCTCTGAATGTGGCCAATCACATCAGATCCCTCCTGCATCCGAAGACTGTACAACCTCTTCTTCAGCATTAGCTTGTTGCACATATTCTTCCCCATATACATGGTGTGCAACTTCGATCAAAGGCCCTTCGGGGTCTTTTCTTCCAGCACCGAATACAATGCCACATCCGCCAAACATCCTCTGATCACCGAGCATGCTTTCTTCTCCAACAATGCCCACTGTCTATCTGTCATTCCCTCAGGCTTCTCATCCAAAGCCTGATCCAGATCTGCTTGCACCAGAAGATCCTCCACCCAAATTTTTCACATGAAAAAATTTTTCTTGCCATCAAACTTCTCAAAATCGACCTTCATATTGCTGCCCATGACTGGATCCAAGCCAAACAAGCAATATAAAATCAAGAAGTGTAGAATATACCTTGATGGTACCTTGCTAAAAATTTTCAGCACTTGGGATCTTCAACTTCTCGCACTTGGAACCGCTTCTTCACCACCGTGGCTTTGATACCAACTATTGGAGCATGATCCTAGCTTCTTCCATGGACCTTGGGTGTAGTGGAACCAGCAACGAACAAATCTGGAGACTTCTGAACTCGATCGAAGGCCCTTGACGAAATCAGCCTAGTTGCTGTCTTCTTCATCAACCTTTCATTCCAGATGAAGAACGCCTCTAAGATCACCTCTAAAAAATCCAAGATCTGATACCCAACTAGATCAGGCCTGGACCGAGGTCTTTCAATTTGTAGATCTTAAATTGAGATATTCTAGATAGGAAAGAAGGTAGATAGAACCAGACCTTGCAGATCTATCCTGCTGCAGCCTTTCCTGTAGATCTGTTGATGGAGATCTCACCCGCACCTCAAATGACCTCAGATCAACTCCAGATCTGAGAAGAACTTGTACCAACCTCATAGCAAGAGATTCTAAGTCCTGGACCTAATATTTGGATGGCTGCAAGAGAGGGAGAGGCAATATGGTTGGCGGCACAAAGGGGGAGGGGCTCAAAACCCTAGCGCCTCCCCTGCTTTTCCTGCCTTCTATGGACCTGGCGGCAAGAAACCCTAGGGTTTCTTGCTCCTGGAGCATGAAGAATAACTGAAGAGAGAGGGAGAAGAGAGAGAGAGACTTAGGAGAAAGGATTTTCATATTCCTTGGCTTAATCAAACCTATACAGTGCATGTATATATAAACACAGGGTCAAGTGACCCAAACCCAAAACTCCGTTGTCCAACTCTATGGGAGATTAGGTTAACCCAAGCCCATGTACACCCATGACTCAACCTAATCTCACCTATCCTGGGCCCAGATCTGGCCCATAAAGAGTTGGTCCCTTGAGGCCCACATAACCTAGACCTCAAGAACCCGAAAGGCCCACAGCCTTTCAACCTAGGGCCTAACTAGCCCTAGAGCCTCCATGAAGCCCTCATGAATGATGGACCTTGGCCTTAGCCTTGGTCCCCTGGGCCTTGGGCATACCACCTGGATCATAACATCTATCATGTACGCCATGACATGTACAAGGCCAGATTTGGCATACTCACTAGGAGTAGTGAGTAGATACCAATCTGATCCTAGAGAAAACCACTGAAAAGTGGTTAAAGCCATCCTTAAGTATTTAAGAAATACTAAGGATCAATAGTTGGTTTATGATGAGTCAGATCTAAAACTTGTGGGGTTCACAGACTCTAGCTTCTAATCTGACCATGATGACAGCAGAAGCGTGTCGGGTTATATCTTTACTCTAAATTATGGAGCCATCTGCTGGAAGAGTTTCAAGCAGCATACTGTGGCAGACTCTGTTTGTGAGGTAGAGTACATCACAGCATCGGATGCCATGAAGGAAGCTATGACTGAGAAAATTCATCACCGAGCTCGGAGTAGCACCCTCCCTCAATGGTCCGATCTTGCTCTACTGTGACAGCACTGGTGCCATTGCTCAGGCAAAGGAACCCAAAGCACACTAGTGGATGAAGCATATTTTGCGTTGCTTCCATCTGATCTGGAAGATCGTGGATCGAGGTGATGTCGACCTTCAGAAGATCGATGGAAAGGAGAACCTGGCCGACCCCTTCACTAAAGCCCTAGCGATAAAGGAGTTCGAAACCACAAGTCGAAGATGGGTATTAGATACTATGCTGAGTGGCTTTAGGACAAGTGGGAGTTGTTGGAAAATATGTCTCAAAAGTCAATCGTCAGTATGTTGACGGTTGAGCAACCTTGTATTGTAATTGATTTGTTAATAAATAAAATATATTTTTGGTATTTTCATCATAAGTTTTCATCTTCTAATGAACTCTGTTGTTGTGATGAAATTCTTAAGACTATTTAGGTTCGATAAAGAGAGAATTTATCGATTAGTCCTTAAAATTGTTCACGACCAAATGATAGGCTGTTAATAAGGACGACAGCTTCTATCGAGCATAGGTCACTGTAGGCCATATGGGTTGGTTGTCCTCTTAACCAAGGAGTGTGGAGACACTAGTATGGTATATAAGTGAGATGTAAAGGTACATCGTTATTGAACATGTCCAACTCCAGAGCATTCTGCTGTCGAGAATGTCTCGATGGGATACAAGTATAAGTGTCCCTTAGACCTGAGATCGCCTCAGTGACTTGCAAGCAACTCACTGTGCTTTGGTACTGGACTAACTGAATTTCTAATTCAGTGATGGAAGGCTTCTGGGCATAGTCAAGTACTTGCAAAGTTGGAGTGTGATCAAGATGGGATTGACCACTCCAAGAGTTAGAAAAGAATGAGTCGCTGTATTTCAATTTAGCAAAACCTTGGCCAGGATAATCCATCAGATGGATTTAATATTATAAAATACAATGTGGACAACCTGATCAGAGTTGACAGTTGAACTCTGAGGTATCCTATGAGCATTTTGGTCAAGGGGATGAATTATATGAAAACTATATCCGCATGGGTTCTAAGGATGTTGTTCTACACATTTGACCAATCCGACCGTCAGGTACCATTGCTAGATGGTCACTTTGATTGGTACAAAAATTTATTTCTATGCTATCAGCTTCGGTTTAGACCTATGAGGTCACACACATTAGAGTTCACGATCCGATCGGATGGTTGATCAACGATTAAGAATCGTTCTAGGGTTAAACAATCAATACAATTGACATTTAACCTAGTGCAAGTGTTGCAGGAGGATCGATTAGCAATTTGATTGCTAATTGGCTTAATTTGATTAAGCCAATAGACTGAGATTAAGCCTAATTGAATATAATTTAATTAGATTTGATTTGAGCTTGATTGGATCAAGTCCAATTGGTTTATTGGATAAGCCAAGTGCAAGAAAAAACTAGTCCTAGTTCAATTAGGACTTGGGTCAACCTAATTTCTAATTCGGTTAAAAAATTAAATCAGATTTAAATTTAATTTAATCTGATTAAAGTAGGTTTTTAATTGGATTGATTTGGTTTGGGTCTGATTTGGTCTGAAAAATCAAATTTGAATAAGTCATAGATTCAACCCTAGTAAGACTAGGATTCCACCTTGCGCCACCTTAACCCCCCACGCCCACTCTTTCTTATTTTGTGCGATAAAATCTTCTCTCCCAGGCCTTCACACATGCCCAAAGCTTTCCACTCTTTCTCTCTTACATGGAATGTGATTGTGGATCAAGTCAAAGTAGGAATTAGTTTGGATTTCAAATTCTATGAGATAGAATTTTAGGAAACCAAAACTCTTTCCTTATGGCACTAATTTTATTCAAATTTTTTTTTGAGATTTTCATGAGTTTTATGGTACATATTGTGCACCCTTTGCTAGTAGTCTATGGCAGAAAAAGGAGGGGGCGCCCAAGAGTTGGACACCCCTTGTCTTGCCCTGTTTGGATTTTCCTTGAGTAGGTATTTGATTTAGACAAGGATTTTTTATATCTCTTGATTTAAGATAAATTTCTTCTTCAAATTTTTATGAATTATAGAGCATTGAGAGACCTTTGGGGTGTATGAAAATGAAAGAGAAAGAGTGTTGGAGTGTGGAGATATAATAGACACAAAACTAAGTGTCTGGGTTAGAGCAAAGAGAAGAACAAAAGGTTCTTCTTCTAGGATTGCTGAGTTCACCCCTTCCCTTCCTCCATCTGTGAGTTTTCTGAGAGTGTCTCACATCTAAAACTCCTTCTCTTACTTTTTATCTTTGGAAGAGTCCAAATCAAGAAGGAGGCATCTGATCGACCATCGAAGAAGGATCAGCACAGTATTAGTATACTGTGCTGATTTACTAGACCAGGACTTGTGATTGTGACTCGTGGGCTCGTGTGGATGACTCTTAGAGGTCAGATATGTGTGTGGCTCACAACATCATCCTCAAGCCCGGATCAGCAGAGTTAGAACGTCTAACTTGCAAGGTAATAGATCTGATCTATTATATTTTACATACATTAGATGTAGTATAGAAACATGTTGATATGATCAACATGTAGTTATAGCTCTTTATATTTTAATTTCTGATTTAATGTCATGTAATAATCATGTAATAAGATCTTAGATCTAAAGATTCTCTAATTTTATAATATAAATTTTAATTTATTTTAGTCTTCCACTGCTTGATCTTGAAAAAGTTTTAAGATCTAACCCTCAAATCCTAGATCTGGTTCCTTCAACTGCTCCATATAGATATCTTCCTTAAGAAATTTATTCAAAAAGATAGTTTTCACATCCATCTATCAAATCTCATGGTCATAAGCCACTGCAACAGCAAGCAGTGTTTGAAAGGACTTTAGCATGGCAACTGACGAGAAGGTCTCCTAATAGTCAATGCCTTTGCACTAACTATAACCTTTAGCCACAAGCCTAGCTTTAAAAGTCTCCCAATTTTTCTTTTAATGATCTATTTACACCCAATAAGAACTATTCTTGCTGGTGGATCTACTAAGATCCAGATCTGGTTGATATGTATTGAGTCAATCTCTGACCTCATTACATCCAATCATTTCTCGTAGTCGATGTCTGACATCACCTCATCATAGGTTTAGGATCATCAACATGATTTACATCACCCATAAAGAATATTTTCTCTACATTCTTTTCAGCATACTCATGTATCTTTTAGGAGGATGTGAGATTCTAGTAGATCTATAAGGTGGAATGGATTCCTTAAGTTTTATGACTCGCTACTCTTCAGAGACACCCTCTTCGAGCTAAATTTTTCTCCCACTACCTCCATCTTGGATAAATTCTTTTTTCAAGAATATGGCATGCCAGCTCATAATCACATTGTGATTCTCTGGAAGATAAAAATAGTATCCCAAAGACTCTTTTGGGTACCTCATGAAATGAGCTCTCATAAACCTAGTCTCTAACTTATCCATATGTTGTCGTTTGACATGGGCCCGACATCCCTAAATTCTTAGGTGACCAAAATTTGGCTTCTTACCATGCAAGATCTCATATGGTATAGTAAAAATAGACTTAGAGAAATCTGATTAATTAAGTAATTGACTGTTAACAAAGTATGTCCCCAAAGAAATAGAGAGAGGTCAGTGAAGCTTATCATGGATCGAACCGTATCTAATAGGATCTGATTTCTTCGTTATGAAATCCTGTTGAGCTGAGGCATTCCAAGTGGAGTCCATTGAGAAACTATACTATTTTTTTTGAGATAATCAAGAAATTCACTATTTAGATATTCTTCTTCTCGATCTGATCGAAGAATCTTAATTGATTTCTTAGTTTATTTCTATACTTCATATCTGAATTCTTTGAACATTTTAAAGGCTTTAGATTTGTGTCTCATAAGGAACACATACTCATACCAAAAAAAATTATCAATAAAGATGATGAAGTAGAGATAACCTTCTTTGACTAACATATCAAATAGGCCGTACACATCAACATGTACCAGAGCCAATACCTCAGTGGTTCTTTCCCCGTGTCCTACAAAGGGTAGCTTGATCATTTTTTCTTGAAGATAGGACTCATAGACTGGATATGACTCATCTAAGAATGAGTCTAAAAGATCTTCTTTCATCAGTCTGTTAATCCTTTTATCTCCAATATAACCTAGCCTAAGGTGCCACAAGTACTTTAGGTTAATCTCATCTCTAGATCTCTTAGACCCAGTGGCACTCACTATTTTCTTAGATAGGTTAACAGATTCATCTGCATCAACATACAAATGGTAAAGACTGTTAATCAAGTGACCACATCCAACCAATTTATTTTTAAAATAAATGGTACAATGGTCCTTCTTGAAACTAATTTCATAGTCATCCTGTGCTAGACTTGAAATAAAAATCAAATTTCTGCTAGTAGCAGGTATACAATGATAGTCTTTTAATTCTAGAAAGAAATCAGATGATAATCGAAGAGGATAGATCCCTACGGCCATAGCAGCAATTTTTGCTCTGTTTCTTACTCATAGGGTCATCTCTCCTATCCTCAATCTTTTATATTTCTTAAGACCCTGAATTGAAGTGCACAAGTGTACACTAGAACCAGAGTCTATTACCCAATTGGTAGTAAAAGAAACTGTAAGATTAGTCTCAATCATGAGTAGGTCCGATATACCTTCTAAAGATATGTTCCTGGAACTCTTCAAGATCCCTATCGGTATTTTCTAGTCTAAGATACAACCTAGCTACTCAAAACTCAAAACATCTTTCAAGTTTCTTAGCTAATCCTTACAGTTGATACCTGACAATTGGTTGTACTCAAAGAAGCGGGCAAATCACTTGGAGGCAGATAATTTTTCTACAAAGAGAAGAAGTTTCTAGTTAGACTTTTGTAATTGATTTTAGTTTATGTTGGAGATTTTATTTTAAAAACAAACTACTGCCCACTATTTCTGTGAATCCCTACACTCCTCTAGTGGGGAAACGAGAACCCCTTCATGAGTAAGGGTTCCTATCAGGTACTACGGTCCCACCGATTGGCATGCTAGCTCACCTGATAGTTATTGATAAATATGTCAACCAATAGGTGAACAACTATTGTCCCATACTTCTTAAGCAAATTATAGTAGATCTGATCTCTAGGACCTGAAATCTCTCCTGACAGTTATTGATCTCACTCCTTAGTTAAGTCAGATCTATCATTGAATACGAGTGAAACCGTCATTGGGATCCTCATCTGATAGTTATTAAGCCCAACCCTATCTCTATCCCGCAACATCTCATACCAATAAAGTGGTTGCTTCTCTCTTGATGTAATTGAACCACTGTATCTAGCCAAGAATAGTCAACATCAAAGATGAAAGGAATATGCCCTACAAGCCAATCAAAATTTATATTTTGATGGATTTTTCTTGAAATCTTCCAGACTTATGTATTGACTCTTTAAATAATAAAAGGCATTTTTCATCATATGCTGCATCATCTTACTTTAGTAATGATTATGATGAACTTCATAAATCAGGAAAATGGGTTTAGGGTTATGATGAGATCATACCTATGAGACCTAAAATCCTAAAAATCTTGATTTAGAATATTCCTAGTCATAGGAGCATTGAGTAGGGGATCAATGTTTCGGATAGATTAGCACTTTCTATGTATGCTCGATGAAGAGGGTGGCAAATCTCATATGCCACTTGTGTGAGACACTAATACAAAGAAGTGGGTGTTCATTAGAGAATGAGTTCACTAAATTGATCCGACTTAAGAAACATCTTATGGAATTTACTTACCTGTCAAGAGATATTTTCTTATAGTGGGAGTTGTGCATGTAATCCTTTGACTTGAGACTACCATAGAACCTTGTATACATGAATCCATATTTTTTGGTTCATACTCATTCATGACTTAATCATGTATGGGGTATTCTAGATATGGTAGAATGTGTATGGAGGTTTGAGTAGGTCAACATGGAATCGATCACTCCTGGTAAGAGGAAATCACATCCTACTTGTTCTGATCGATTGATGATTCAGGAAGCCTTTGATCAAAGCAAAATAAAAATTAGAAAGAGTTTTTAATATTTTATTAATTAAATCATCATATAAGATTGAGAGAAATATGAGTATGATATTGGATTTGACATCATTCCATATCCAGAGTCATATTCGAGGTGCAGGGAGATCGCAGGATCAAATTGCACGGTAACTTTCCACTGAAGGGTATTTTTGGTATTTTCATCAAAAATTTTATATCTTCCAAATAGACATGATACATTGCTAGACGTCAATCTTGTCCTATGAGTTTGATCAAATTAAAAAGTTTAATTCAATCACCAATTAGAAAGAGTTCTAATTGCAGAAATCGGGTTAGCTCGATTGGATCTAGATCGGTTAGATTAAATTCTAATCAAATCAAATCAACTTGAACTCAGACCTATTACTGGCTAGATGTGGAATCCAATGGGTCACACATAAAGGATATTGATCAGGGGTCTAATTGGATTAGATCATGTTTGTAAAATTGACATGCTAGCACATGTTGCAAAAAACTAGCTCCTTGTTTCAAATCAGGTTTAAAATTGATTCCAAATTGGGCTAATTAAAGATACATTAATTCAAATAAATTTTATATTTGAGTTGGCTCAGCCCTTGGCTGTATGTATCAAAAATTTGGACCTAGGAAACTAAGTTTCCATGAGTAAATAATTTTTCTTGTGCATGGATGCAGTTTTTGTGTGCAGAAATAGTTTTCGCATCCCATGAGATGGGATGCCTCATCCTCGAGCTTATCCTATGTTCCATGATAAAATAAATTTTTGGATGATTTCTAACTTTATTTTGAGCATGAAAAAATTTTTTGAAGTTAAAATTCCTTTTGGTTTAATCATGGAAATTCATTGAAGTTGGAAATCATGTCAGCCTGATCCATGCGCCTGACCAAGAGTCCAACTTGTGAAGAACTCTATCCCATTAGTCACGCCACTTCTTAATCTGTATTTTTTCCATGACATTCTCATGTTAGGGCCTTGATTTTTTGCCATTGGATGGACAAAATTACATTGATGGGTGGTAAAAAAAATTATACCATAGGAAGCTGCGCAACTCATCGGAGAATCATCGAGAAAAATATTTCGAAGAGTCCTTTTGCATGAAGCATCTCTCTTGGATTTTTTTCCGATGATTGTCATGTGTCAAAAACTTTCAGATAGGTATGAGAATTCATCAGAAGGCATGATATTTTTTGATAGATGCGAGATGGCGCGTGGAAGGGGTGCGAAAAATTCTCAAAGGCAACCCATCGCTAAGTATTTAAAGGGGGGGTGCACCAGGGGATTGGATTCATTCAGATTTCCAATTCTTCCTTTCTTTCTAACATCCTCTTCCTATTGTTCAATTAGTCTCTTCTTTCTCTTGTTAGGATAATTCCAAAATAGAAAGGACAAGTTCGATTTTAGGACAAGAGTCTAGGAAGAGAATTAAGGAAGACAAGGAGAGAAGAAAGGTAGGGATAGGAAGGCTAGGAGAAGAGGAAGAGGGTGTTGGGGTCTTGGTGTTTAAGAAAATTCTCAGAGTGAGAATTTTGGAGGAAAAATAATCTCAAAGAGTTGATGTCCTGATCATAACTCTGTGTGGATCATCGTTGGAGGGCGAACACTTGGACGCCTGGTGGAGGTTCTGCCGAAATTTGGATTAAGCACTGCAGGTATTTTTCTATAACTTAAATTTAATCTTAAATTTATGTTATATATGATTGTTAATCATCAAGGAGATATTGGTTTAAGGGTTTAATATTTAGAATTTCTTTATTAAAATTTTGAAATCCATTATGTTTCCACTGTGCATGCCTACCTTGAAACCCTACAGTGGTATCAGAGCTGGCCTTGTTTGGTTCAATCATATATACATAATATTTATGTGATCCATAGTATGATTTATACTATAAAATGATTTATGCTTTCATATGATGATATGAAATAATGCATATATCATTCACCACTTCATCATCTTGACATAAGGTTGTCCTAGCATAACGGAGTTATGCTGCAAGGTTGTCCTAGGATGATGAATATCCATATGTTACACTTGCACATGTAGAAAGTTTTAATGTTGATACATAAATAGGTATTATGTAGTTAGAATGTGCATGAGACCAAATAAAAGCTCTCATTAGAAAATTATATTAAGTGGTAGTGATATGCAACTATGGGTTAACTAATTTTTGATCAATTGATTAATTGGTGTCTAGGAAAGTGCTATAGGTTGTTCTTTAATTGGTTCCGTTGTCTGACCTGACCAATTTATTGATGTCTAAGGAAAGCAACGGGAGGACCCCCATCTTACTTACCTGGCCAATTTGATTAAGCGATCTTGATATTGAAAAATCCTAATGTTAAAAACACTATTAAGGGCCTTCCTTCATGCTAGGTTAATATTACATCATGAACTATGGCTAGTTTGTTGTGTTAACATGAGGCTTGTCATAAGGATTGATATAACATAATTCTGGTGCATAGAAGATGCTTACGGTAATTTTAAATATGCTGCTTTGTTGTGTTAACATAAGAGCAGTTATATTAGAATTTGACTGTATTGAAATGAAGAGTCTAACTTAACTAAAATATTATAGCTTGTTGTGTTAACACAAGGCTAATAATATTTTAGAGACCAAGATATAATATTGAAAATTACATGAGATACAATTGGAAAGAGTTTTCTACCTATGAACTCAAAAGAATTTATTGTGTTAACACAAGATCATTATGAGGAATTAGGGTCTCAATCCCACTAAGATAAATATTAAATATGTTCTCGTTCATCATAGTAGAGGGTTATGATGTTCGATAAAATAGTGGGAGGCACAATTAAATCTAAAGACCTTATTTAATTGTATGAGTCAATATGAGTTATTTGCTTATGTAATATTCTTTAATTATTATAGATTAAATTCTATAAATGGCATCTTCACTATCATTGCGAGGAATTTTAGATTCCAACAAGTTGACCGATCTCAATTATGTGGACTGGTTGAGGAATTTAAAGATCGTACTCACTCAGGAGAAGCTCTCCTATATTCTTGACATCCCTGAACCACAAGAGGTTGGGGATGATGCCACAGAAGAGGAGGTATCCATATACAAGATGTGGAAAAATGACAGTTTGACTATCAAGTGCATCATACTGACCTCTATGAGCAATGAGTTGCAGAGGCAGCATGAGAGCATGGATACTCAATCCATACTCCTCAATCTTAAAGAGTTGTATGGAAAACATAGTAGAACTGCTAGATATGAGATATCTAAGCAGTTATTCCGTGCTAGAATGACTGAGGGATCATCCGTACAAGACCATATCCTGAAGGTCATTGATCTAATCACTAGATTGGGTCAACTTGGTTTTGTGATGGATGGAGAATTAAGTCAGGATTTGATCCTGCAATCTCTCTCCGAGTCATTCACTCAGTTTGTTGTGAACTATCATATGAACAAACTAAATACCTCCTTACCTGAGCTGTTAAATATACTTAAGACAGCTGAGAGCCATATTAAGAAAGAAAAGACTCTACTTCTTCTTGTGGATAAAACCTTAAAGAAGAAGTCAGGTTTTAAGGGTTCAAAAAAAGCACTAAATCCTAAGGGTGGCAAGATGAAGAAGAAGGGGAAGAAAGTCTCTGGATAGGGTACCTGCATTCACTGCGGCAAGGCAGGACACTGAAAAGAAATTGCAAATTATATCTTGCAACTGTAAAGGTAGGTGTAAGCAATGCACCAAAAGGTATGTATGAGATACATATAATTTTGTCATTAAGTTCTTTCAATTCAGACTCTTGGGTATTGGATACTGCCTGCGGTTCTCATATCTGCAAGTCATTGCAGGGGCTGCAAAACATTAGAGTGCTAAAGAAGGGTGACTTCGAGCTCTACGGTGCTGGAGGAGAGTCAATCCAAGTAGAGGCTGTAGGGACATATATGTTAAAGTTATCTTCTGAA